>NW_007246185.1:1185779-1189028 GCF_000164805.1 Carlito syrichta
TTTTTCATAGAGTGATTTGAGTTCCTCTGGGTATATTCCCAGTAGGGGGATTGTGGGGTTGTATGGAAGGTCGATTTTTAGATCTTCAAGGAATCACCAAACTGTTTTCCACAGAGCTTGTATTAGTTTACATTCCTACCAACAGTGTAGAAATGTTCCCTTTTCCCTGTTTCCTCTCCAGAATCTATTGTTTTTTGAGTTATTGATGATGACCATCCTGACTGGAGTTAGGTGGTATCTCAGTGTGGGTTTTTACTTTTTTATCAATATTTTTTATTATGATGTTGTGGGGTACAGTTAAGGGTTAGGTATGCAGTTACGTTTCATTCAGGCACCCTGTTGACAGGAGGTGTTTCCCCGTCCCCAGACAGATATTTGCTACTGTTAATCTCATCTCCCTCCCCCCACATAGTTTCCCAGTACCGTCAGTCATTTTCTTATAGCATTACATTGGATGTTCAAGGTCCATTATATGAGTGAGAACATGTGATACTCGGATCTTTGTTTCTGTGAGAGGTCACTCAGTATTATAGATACTAGTTCCATTCAGGTTGCTGCGAAATTCATGATTTTGTTCTTTTTTATGGCTGCGTAGTATTCCATCGTGTATGTGTACATTTTTTTAATCCAGTCCTCTTTTGATGGGCAGCATGGTTACTTCCAGGTTCTTGCTATTGTGAACAATGCTGCGATAACATACGTGTGCAGGTATATTTTTTAGAGAGTGATTTGAGTTCTTCAGGATATATTCCCAGTAGGGGGATTGCGGGGTCATATGGGAGGTTGATATTTAGAGCTTTTAGGAATCACCACACTGCTTTCCACAGAGGTTGCACTAGTTTACACTCCCACCAACAGTGTAGAAGTGTTCCCTTTTTGCCACACCCTCTCCAGCAGCTGTTATTTTTTGAGTTGTTGATAATTGCCATTCTTACTGGAGTTAGGTGGTATCTCAGTGTGGTTTTGATTTGCATCTCCCTGATGATTAGTGAGGTTGAACATTTCTTCATGTGTCTGTTGGCTGCTCGGATGTCTTCCTTTGTGAAGTGTCTGTTCATATCTTTTTCCCATTTTATAATGGGGTTGTTTGTTTTTTTTCTTTTCAGCACGTTTGAGTTCCTTGTACTCAGGGTTTTAAGCCTTTGTCAGACCTGGTGTTGGCAAATACTTTTTCCCAGCCTGTAGGCTGTCTCCCTGCTCTCTTGATGGTTTCTTTGGCTTTGAAGAAGCTTGCCAGTTTAATAAGGTCCCATTTGTCTATCTTCTCTCTTATGACCTGTGAGTTTCGGGCTTTGTTCAGGAATTGGATGCCAGTTCCGATTTCCATGAGGGTATTTCCTTCATTTTCTAAGGTTCTTATGGTTTGAGGTTTTACATTTAGGTCTCTGATCCATTTGGAGTTAACCTTTGCGCATGGGGATAGATAGGGGTCCTGTTTCAATCTTCTGCATGTGGTCAGCCAGTTTTCCCAGCACCATTTACTGAATAGGTTCTCCTCTCCCCAGTGGTAGGTGGTGGAGGCTTTGTCGAAGATGAGTTGGTTGAGAAATTGGGTTTTGCTTCTGGAATCTCAATTCTATTCCATTGATCTATATGCCTGTTCCTATACCAATACCAAACTGTTTTGATGATTGTAGCTTTATAGTAAAGTTTGAAGTCTGGTAATGTGATACCATCTGCTTTGTTTTTTTTTGCTGAGGATTGTTCTGGCTATTCTTGGATGTTTGTGTTTCCATATGAATTCCTGTGTTGTTTTTTCTAGGTCTGAGAAGAATGTTGCTGGTAATTTGATGGGTATTACATTGAATTTGTAGATTGCCTTAGGTAAGATGGACATCTTCAAAATGTTGATTCTTCCAATCCATGAGCATAGGATATTTTTCCACTTGTTTGTGTCATCTTTGATTTCTTTGAGCAGTGTTTTGTAGTTTTCATTGTAAAGGTCTTTCTGTCTCTGGTTAGGAAGATGCCAAGGTATTTCATTTTTTTGTGGCTATTGTGAATGGAATTGTGTTTTTTATTTGGGTTTCTGTTTGTTTATTATTGGCGTAGAGAAATGCGATTATCTTTTGTACATTTATTTTGTATCCTGGGACTTTGTCAAAGGTCTTTATCAGTGTAAGGAGGTTTTTGACAGATTCTCTTGCGTTTTCAAGGTACACAATCATATCATCTGCAAAGAGAGATAACTTGACTTCCTCTTTTCCTATTTGGATACCCCTGATTGCCTCCTCTTCTCTGATTGCTCGAGCCAGGACTTCTAATACTATGTTGAACAGGAGGGGTGAGAGTGGGCATCCTTGTTTCGTTCCAGTTTTCAGGGGAAATGGTTCCAATTTTTGTCCATTTAGGAGTATGCTGGCTGTGGGTTTCTTGTAGATGGCTTTTACTATTTTGAGGTATGTTCCCCATATGCCTAGATGTTCAAGGGTTTTTATCAAGAAGAGGTGCTGGATTTTATCAAAAGTTTTTTCTGCATCTGATGATATAATCATGTGGTTTTTGTTTTGACATATGTTGATGTAGTTAATTACATTTATGGTTTTACGAATGTTGAACCAGCCTTGCATCCCAGGAATGAAGCCTACTTGGTCATGATGAATGATTTTTGAGACGTATTGTTGAATTCGGTTTGCTAGGATCTTGTTCAGAATTTTAGCATCTATGTTCATCAAAGATATTGGCCTGTACTTCTCTTTCTTTGTTGGATCTTTACCTGGCTTGGGTATCAATGTGATGTTGGCTTCGTAAAATGATTTGGGGAGAGTTCCATCTTTTTCAATCACCTGGAATACCTTCAGTAGGTTTGGTATCAGCTCCTCCTTAAATGTCTTGTAGGTATCTGCTGGAAAGCCATCTGGACCAGGGCTTTTTTTTTGTAGGTAGTTTTCTTATTATGTAGTCGATTTCCTTGATTGTTATTGGTCTATTTAGGGTCTCAATTTCTTCTTGTTCCAACCTAGGTAGGTTGTGTGATGTCAGAAAGTCCTCCATTTCCTTAAGGTTTTCAAGTTTGTTTCCGTACAAGTGTACGTAGTAGTCTCTAATTATCTTTTTTATTTCTTCAGGGTCAGATGTGACTTCATCTTTTGTGTTTCTGAGTGTGCTGTTTTGGTTTTTTTCTCATTTTTTTCTTGGTCAGTCTAGCTAGGGGACCATCGATCTTGTTTATCCTTTCGAAGAGCCAGATTTTTGTTTCATTGGTTTTTTTGTATTATCTTTTTGTCTTCTATGTCCTGGATTTGGGTT
>NW_007246186.1:0-4541 GCF_000164805.1 Carlito syrichta
CAGTCCTAAAATCAAAGGTCATCTGCTGTGGGCTAAACAAAATCAAGGTTTAGAAGCTGGAACATAGGTAATAGCAGTCCTCAAATGCAGTATCTACATGATCTCTAGCTAAAGAGAACTAAGAAACCTCTTTTACACGGTTCCTCTATCACCTTAACTACATGACATCTTGCTAATGGCAAAACAAGTATCAGGATTTTAAAACAGGATTCTGGGGAAAGGGAGTCCTCATATACAGAACATTACATTGTCCCTTGGTAAAGAAGAATAAGGAATCTGTGATAAACTTGTCCACAATCCCAAAAATTCCCAGGATGTCTTGCTGCGGTATAAACAAGAATCAAGGTTTCGAGCTCGTCTCATGTTTCAGAGATATTTGGCTTGTGGGTATTATGAATCAGTCATTTCAAGACTCCAGCAACATTCTGGTCCTCTTGAGAGTTGTAATCGGGTATCTGGTAGTACAAATCCCATAAGTTCCTCGGGACAATAAGGCCAGATTCCCGGAAAAAAAGTATCATATTGCCGTACTTGGATGTAACTTTGGTCTTCAGATGAACTTTGTAAACCTTAAATTTCCGTTTTACTTATTTATAGAGGGGCTGAGTGTTTTGCAGATGCCAAATATTTAGTGCGAATTATTAAAATGTAACCAGGATCTATGGCTTCCACGTCCCTAGGATACATCTGGGCACCTGCATTTTTGTACACAGAGTTTTGGAATCCACATGGACAGGGAAATTCAGGGCATCTTGCTGCGAACGGAAAGGGAATCCGGTACTTTGAGTCCCCAATCGCCTAAATCTACAGTCTCTTGATAAGGTTTAATCAGCAATCTGGGATTCTGTGTCGCCACAATTTTAGTGTGTCTTTTTAAAAGGGACCAGGAATCTTAGATTCCATTTCCTCAAAAACTTTATGGGAGTCTTTTTCTTGATATCCAAGCAACTGGAATTCTAGGTCACCAGGAAATATCTTGGTGTGTTGCTGAGAATGAAGCAGGAATTTCAGTAATGGGAGTCCTCATATACAGAACACTCACGACCTGTTGCTACGCAAGAATAAGGAATCTTGATTACACGAGGCCTCCATCCCAAAAACCTACAGACCGTCTTGATAAGAGATAACAACCATTCAGGTTTTGGGAGTAGGAATCTGGATAATGGGAGTCCTCATGTACCGGAAACTGCAAAGTCTATTGCTAAAGGAGAATAAGGAATATGGTTTACACGTGTCCTCCATTCCAATAAAACTTCAGGGTTTCTTGCTAAGGGCTAAACACGAATTTGGGTTTTTGAAGCATAAACTAGGGAAATGAAATCCTCATATACAGGCAAATGCACATACTTTTCCTAAGAAATAATAAGAAATGTGGGTGACATGTTTTCTGAATCTCCAAAAAAGTATACGGCGTCTTCCTAAGATATAAACAAGATTCAAGCTTTCGAAGCATGTATCTGTGAACAGGAGTACTCATATACAGGTTACTGCACGCCTGTTGCTAAAAATAAGGAATCTGGGTTATACAAGTCCTCAGTCCTGAAAATCTACAGGGAATCTGCTGATGGCTAAAGAAGAATCAGGGATTCGAGGCATGAATGTGGGTAATAGCAATCCTCATATACAGGAAACTACATGGCCTCTTGCTAATAAAAGAGAAGAAATCTGTTTTTCACTGTCCGTCTATCATAAAATCTACATGACTTCTTACTGACGGCTAAACAAGAATCAGGGTTTCAAAAAAGGAATCATGGGAAAGGGAGTCCTCACATCCAGGACACTACATGGCCTCCAACTAAGTACGAATAAAGAATCATTGTTGTACATGTTCTCAATCCAAAAAATTCCCAGGTTGTCTACTATGGGACTACCAAGAAACAGATCTTCGAGCTACCCAAATGTTTCAGAGCTATATAGCATTCGGATATTATGAATCAGTCATTTAAGGACTACAGCAACATTCTGGTCCTCTTATAATTTGTAAATGGTAGTGGGCACTCTAAGTCCGTTAGGTTCCTCAGAACAACTAAGGCCAGATTCCAGGACAAAAAGAATCTTCTTGCCATATTTGGATGTAACTCTGGTCTTAAGGTGAACCCTGTAATCCTTCACCTTTCGTGTGTCTTTTAATTGTGAGACGGGACAAGGGTTTTGCCCTTTCCAAATGTTTACTACGTACTTTTAATAGTAACCAGGAATCATGGAATCCACGAAACTAGTAAACTTCTGGGCATCTGTCTTTTGATATACTGAATTTGGAATCCAAATCGACAGGAAATATCAGAGAATATTAGTGAGAATTAAAAGGAAATCCTGTTCTAGGACTTCTCATTTTCCGGAATGAACAGGGCCTATTTATAAGGTTTAATCAGCAATCTGGGCTTCTGGTTCCCTACATTTTCAGAGTTACTTGTTCCGTGGATACTCTAAATCTGTCATTACAAATCCTCAGGATGTTACTGGTCCTCTTGTTAGTTGTAATCAAGGATTTGGCCCTAGAATTCCTTTTGTTTCCTGGGACCATTTACGACCATAAACATATTCCCCAGAATCAAAAGGTATACTGGTACAAATTTCCTCTATTCAGGTGACCTCAAAGTACAGAGAATTCTTGTGGGTGGGCAGGTAGTAATTGGGGTTTTGGGTTTGGAATATTCCACATTTTGGGGAGGTCTTTTGAAGGGGAACCAGGAATCTTGGATTCCAGTTCCCAAACGACATTATGGACGTCTTTCTCTTGATATCCAAAAAACTGGAATTCTCGGTCTACAGGAACTGCCTCGGCATCCTGCAGTGAAGCAGGTAGCTGGGTATTGGAGGTCGTCATATACAGGAAACTACGTGTCATATTGCTATGGAAGTATAAGGAATCTTTTTTTACATGAGTCCTCAATCCCAAAAACTACAGGCCGTCTTCCTAAGACGTAACCATGAATCAGGTTTTTGAAGTAGGAACCAGTGTAATGGGATTACTCACATAAAGGAAACTTCACTGCCTATTGCTAAGTAAGAATAAGGAATCTGCGTTACTCAGGTCCTCAATCCCAAAAAAGCTTATGGTCATCTTGCTATGTGCTAAACATGAATGATGGTGTTTTCGAGCATAAATCTGGAAAATGGAATCCTTATTTACAGGCAACTACATGACCTTTTGCTAACAAAGAATAAGGAATCTGGGTTACACGAGTACTCAATCCCAAAAATCTACAGAACATCTTGGAAAGTTCTAAAAAGAATCAGAGTTTCGCAGCAGGATGTATCTAATGAGAGTCCTAATATACAGGAAAATACACAGCCCCTTGCCAAGGAAGAAAAAAAATCAGGGTTATACCAGTCCTCAGTCCTTAAAATCAACAGGCCATCTGCTGTGGGCTAAACAAGTATCAGGGTTTAGAAGCTGGAGCATAGGTAATAGCAGTCCTCATATGTAGAATCTACATGATCTCTATCTAAGGAGAACTAAGAAACCTCATTTACACGGTTCCTCCATCACAATATCTACATGACATCTTGCTAATGGCAAAACAAGAATCAGGGTTTCCCAACAGGATTTTGGGGAAAGGGAGTCCTCATATACAGGACATTACATGGCCACTCGATAAAGAAGAATAAGGAATCTGTGATACACTAGCCAGCAATCCAAAAAATTATCTGGGTGTCTTGCTGCGGTATAAACAAGAATCAAGGCTTCGAGCTCGTCTCATGTTTCAGAGATATTTGTCTTGTGGGTATTATGTACCAGTCATTTAAGGACTCCAGCAACATTCTGGTCCTCTTGAGAGTTGTAATCGAGTATCTGGTAACACAAATGCCTTAAGTTCCACGGGACAGTTAAGGCCAGATTCCGGGGAAAAAAGTATCATATTGCCGTATTTGGATGTAACTTTGGTCTTAAGATGAACTTGGTAATCCTTAAATTTCGATTTGTTCTTTATTTGTAGAGGGGCTGAGGGTTTTGCAGTTGCCAAATATTTAGTACGTATTATTAAAATATAACCAGGTTTCATGGATTCCATGTCCTTGGAAACATCTGGGCATCTGCATTTATGTACACAGAGTTTTGGAATCCACATGGACTGGGAAATTCAGGGCATCTTACTGAGAACGGAAAGGGAATCCGATTCTTGGAGTTCTCAATTGCATAAATCTACAAAGTCTCTTGATAAGGTTTAATCAGCAACCTGGGCTTCTATGTCGCCACATTTTTAGTGTGTCTTTTGAAAAGGGACCAGGAATCTTGGGTTCTAATACCTCAAGAACTTTATGGGAGTCCTGCAGTTGATATCCAAGCAACTGGAATTCGAGGTCACCAGGAAATATCTTGGCGTCTGGCTGAGAATGAAGCAGGAATTTCAGTAATGGGTGTCCTCATAGACAGAACACTACACGATTTGTTGCTATGGAAAAATAAGGAATCTTGGTTACACGAGGCCTCCATCCCAAAAATCTACAGAATGTCTTGCTAGGAGATAACCACCATTTCACGTTTTGGGAGTATGAATCTGTATAATTGGAGGTTTCATATACAAGAAACTGCACTG
>NW_007246186.1:4677-6862 GCF_000164805.1 Carlito syrichta
GGACCTCCATCCCAATAAAACATCAGGGTTTCTTGCTAAGGGATAAACAAGAATTTTGGTTTTTCAAGCATACACTAGGGAAAGGAAATCCTCGTATACAGGCAAATGCGCTGACTTCGCCTAAGAAAGTGTAAGGAATGTGTGAGACATGCTTTCTCTATCTCCAAAAACGTATACGGCGTCTTCCTAAGATCTAAACAAGAATTAAGCTTTCGACGCATGTATCTGTGAACAGGAGTACTCATATAAAGGTAACTGCATGGCTGTTGCTACAAATAAGGAATCTGGGTATACCAGTCTTCAGTCCTGAAAATCTACAGGGCATCTTGCTGACGGCTAAAGAAGAATCAGGGATTCGAGGCATGAATGTGGGTAATAGCAATCCTCATATACAGGAAACTACATGGCCTCTTGCTAATAAAAGAGAAGAAATGTGTTTTCCATGGTTCCTCTATCAAAAAATCTACATGACTTCTTTCTAAGGGCTATACAAGAATCAGGTTTTCAAAACAGGAATCAAGGGAAAGAGTGTCCTCACATACAGGACACTACACGACTTCCAACTAAGTATGAATAAATGATCATTATTGTAGGCATCCTCATTCCAGAAAATTCCCTGGTTGTCTGCTTTGGGACAAATAAGAAACAGATCTTCGAGCTCCCCAAATGTTTCAGATCAATTTATCATTCGGATATTATGAATCGGTCATTTCAGAACTCCAGCAACATTCTGGCCCTCTTAAAATTTGTAAATGGTATTGGGCACTCCAACTCCGTTAGGTTCCTCAGAACAACTAAGGCCAGATTCCAGGACAAAAAGAATCATCTTGCCATATATGGATGTAACTGTGCTCTTAAGGTGAACCCTGTAACCCTTCCCCTTCGGTGTCTCTTTGTATTTTGAGACGGAACAAGAGTTTTGCACTTGCCAAATGTTTACTACGTACTTTTAATGGTAACCAGGAATCATGGAATCAACGCACCTAGGAAACTTCTGGGCATCTGTCTTTTGATATACTGAATTTGGAATCCAAATTGACAGGAAAAATCAGGGCATCTTATTGAGAATAAAAAGGAAATCCGTATCTAGGAGTTCTCATTTTCCGGAATCTACAGGGCCTCTTGATAAGATTTAGTCAGCAATCTGGGCTTCTGGGTCTCTACATTTTCAGAGCTATTTGCTCCATGGATACGCTAAATCTGTCACTATAGATCCTCAGGATCTTTCTGGTCATCTTGTTAGTTGGAATCAAGGATTTTGCCCTAGAAATCCTTTTGTTTCCAGGGACCATCTACGACCATAATAATATTCCCCAGAATCAACAGGTATATTGGTACAAAATTCCTTGACTCAGGTGACCTCAAAGTACAGAAAATTCTTGTGGGTGGGTAGGTAGGAATTGGGGTTTGGGTTTGGAATATTCCACATTTTGGGGAAATCTTGTGAAGGGGAACAAGGCATCTTGGATTCCAGTTCCCAAAGAACATTACGGACGTCTTTCTCTTGATATTCAAAAAACTGGAATTCTCAGACTCCAGGAACTGTCTCGGCAACCTGCAGAGTGAAGCAGGAAGCTGGGTAATGGAGGTCGTCATATACAGGAAACTACACGTCATATTGCTAAGAAAGTATAAGGAATCTTCCTTATATGAGTCCTCAATCCCAAAAACTACAGGCCGTCTTCCTAAGAGGTAACCATGAATCAGGTTTTTGAGGTAGGATTCTGGGTAATGGGAGTCCTCACATACAGAAAACTTCATTACCTATTGCTAAGTAAGAATAAGGAATCTGCGTTACTGGTGTCCTCAATCCCAAAAAACCTTCAGGTCGACTTGCTATGGGCTAAACACGAATCATGGTGTTTTCAAGCATGAATCTCGGAAATGGAGTCCTTATTTACAGGCAACTACATGACCTTCGGCTAAGAAAGAATAAGGAATCTGGGTCACACGAGTCTTCAATCCCAAAAATCTACAGAGCACCTTGAAAAGTGCTAAAAAGAATCAGAGTTTCGAATCAGAATGTATCGAATGAGAGTCCTAATATACAGGAAAAACCCAGCACCTTGCCAAGTAAGAAAAAGAATCAGTGTTATAGCAGTACTCAGTCCTAATAATCAACAGGCCATCTGCTGTCGGCTAAACAAGTATCAGGGTGTAGAAGCTGGAACATAGGTAATAGCAG
>NW_007246187.1:0-9814 GCF_000164805.1 Carlito syrichta
CTCCAAACCCATTTGTACAAACTTCCACCAGTCTTGTCATTGTAATACTGGGGTACATAATTCTTGGAAAATTTGAATGATAAAGGAAAACTGGAAGGCATGTTTTTGTTTACAATGACACATATCTATCTTCAAGAAAGATCAGATTTTGGTTTCTAAAACATTGATTAGGGTCTCAGAACACTCACTTCAAAACTCAGAGAGAACTTTTGTGATGGCATCAACAAGTCCATGGATAATAGGGAACAAAGATATTAGGAAAAAATTCTACCCCTAAAGGACATTGGGTCTTGAGTTGAATTAATAAAATTGAATTCAAATGGCTAGCAAGAAAGCTCATGAGATGACATCATTTATCAGTAGTTGTGATATCTATCATTACATGCTAAGGTACTCTGTAGGTGATGTGAGGTCATGCTGGGGTAAGAAATCCTGTTCAACCTTAATAGTTCATGGTGGAGAATTCCTGATTTGCACAAAGACAGCACTGTGTTTGAATATCAATGCTATGTGAATTGTCCAAGATCTCTATGCATCCTGAAAGAAAAATACAACTTTCCCTCTAATTGATATAATTACTAGTATCCCATTTTAAATAACCTGTAATATTTCCAGAATATTTATAATCGTTTATGTCAAGAGAACACCAGGAAAGCAAATAACTGATATGTAGTTGTAGATCCAGTCACTGTAACATGTCTCGAATGATGGTGCAGAATGTTGATAGTGGAAAATGTTGTACATGTGGGTGTATGGGAATGATATATATTTTCTATTAAATAGTTCTGTGATTCTATAAGTACTGTAATATTTTATGCTGAAATAAAGGCAGTGATTTTTATAATGTATTTGAGAAATTTCTTTAGAATTATACTGTGAGTAACCATAAGAAAAAGGCCTATTCCCCAAAGTATTCATCAGTCAGATTTGAAAACTCATATTTACATACAAATTCATGATGGTGTGACTTTTATTGTTTTTACGCAGTTGTGAGATTTTCTTATAAGGTGATTGTTTAATTAAATATTTGTCATGTAATTAGAGTCTATATATGTTTTTATTGTTCTTTCATCAAAGTTATGTTACACCATTTTCTAGACAATCTTCCATTTTATAATACCTCTCTTTCCCTCAACGCAGCACAGTTTTCTTCTTCCTCAAGGTTCTCTCATCCTTGGGATGTGGGTAGTCACACTGTGTCTCTTGCACAATAATACATGGACATTTCCTCAGGGCTCAGACCACTCAGGTCCATGTAGGCTGTGCTCATGTACTTGTCTCCAATCATGGTGACTATGACCTGGAACTTCTATTCACATTTTATGTTACCATTTTGTGGCAGTACGCATCCCTTCCACTAAACTATTTTTTCCATGAGCCTGTTGCACACAGAGTATAAGGTAGCTGGTGAAGGTATATTCATAAGCTTATCAGGAGTAACTCACTGAGGCCCCAGGCTTCTTCATCTCAGCCAGTCTACACTGACTGAACCTGAGAGTGCGTACTCTGGAGAGGGACAGATGTATATGAAATGGCTATTGGCTGACTCTAAAATCCCACGCTTCTGTCTTGGCCTCTTCTTTACCCTGGGAAGTGTGGAACACTTAAAAGTAACTGCTACTAGCAAGAAGAAAATACTCCACTCCTGTACACTAAGTGCATATATGCTCTCAGATACTTATTTAGGAGAGAGATATCTTGTTTGGTGATGCTCTCAGGACACAGACATACCTGTATTCAATTCAATAATACTACGCCACTATGCATATACATAAGGCAGAATTTTTGTAGTTCAAAACCTAATCCAACATAAGATGGAGATGATAGAAGACACAAAGATCATACAGCTGTAAGTGCTGAAATTGAATTCCAACAATTTTCCAAATGATGTGTTTTCTTTTTAATGCTCTAAATGCCATGAAGATAATGTCTCTACTAGGAACAAGTGCCCACAAGATATGTTATGAAAGTAATCCCATGTTTAAGTGGCACACAGTCCACCTCATCATTTTCTCTTCTTTACCCACTTCAAGTCTACTTACTGGCATCTGCGTATCTCCTGTTATTTAAACACATTGAATTAATTAAGCCATTCTTATTCCCATTCTGTTAGTATATCTGAAAGCACTTGCAATTTCTCTTTTTTACCTGATTTTCATTGATGTTTTGGATTAATGATTGCTCCAAGTAACATACGTAGCTTATAACCTCATCAGTAGCCCTTGCTAAGTTCTTTATTTCACTTTTTATAATATTTTTGTTTTGATATAAAGAATTCTCAGGCTTTGTGATGAATTACCCCAAGCATCCTTTCCCCAGCCTTCTTTGCACCAGTTCCACGGTTGAGCCTGTGCTGGGTGGATCCTGAGCACCTTCTTCTGGCAATTACCAGTCCTGCAGTGAAAGTACCTGTGTGGGTTTACACAGAATCTTCTTCTCTTTAACCATTCATGAAAATTTGTGCCCTAATACAGAGTGATCCTTCATGACACGGTATGTGAATAGCACAAATTCTTAAACTAAATAATTCCCTTTGCTGAACCCAGAGATCTCTCTTAATCGTGACCCCAAGTAAGGTGCCTTAGAAACCAATCATGAGGCCCTCCCTGGTGACTCCCAGATGCATTGGGACATTAAATCACACAACAAGTACAAAATCGTTTGGGGAATTTGAGTGAGCTCTTTATCTTCTTTAGAATTATGTGGCTAAGGTTCACATCAGGCATACATTATCTCCTGGAAAGACTACAATGTCTAAAAGTCCACACATTCAAAGAGAAATCAATCTGCAGTCAAGGAAGATGTTGGCTTCATGGCCTTTGAACTGTTCTACTATTCTGGAATTTTTCTCTTCTCTTGTCTTTGTGGTTCCCTGAGTAGTTCTCTTCCTGAAAGAGAACTGATTCATTCTCATAAATTCTTCTTTAATCCAGATCGATTATACAGATGAGGAGATAATGGGTAAGGCAGGCGATTCTGATATGCTGTCACAATTGAATGCTGGTAATGTACTGTCCTTCTTCCTCTGTGTTATGGCTTTCAAAAGAGTCTCAAGATATACACATTTTTTCAAATATTTTTCTCCCTTACCTGACTGTAGCATCCCAAAACTATTTGGTTGTATGTTATCTTTGTTGACTAAATATATTTATTTACAGGATAAATGAATGCTGGCAGAAGTGTTCTGCAATGGCAAATAATTATTTTATTTGCCAGGCTCGGTGGTTCAGCCTGTAATCCTGTTCCTTTGGGAGGCTGAGGTGAGTGGATTGCCTGAGACTATGGGTTCGAGACTCGCCTGGGTAGTGAGACCTCATCTCTACAATAAATCAAAAAATCTACTTGACGTGGTAGTCCATACCTGTAATTTCGGCTACTCGGAAAGCTGAGGCAGAAGGATCGCCAGTGCCCAGCAGGTCGAGGCTGCAGTGGCTGCGAGTGGTCACTGCACTCCAGTCTGGGCGTCCTGGAACTCAAAGTCATGATTCAACCATAGAAATGCTATCCTTTACCTTGTTTGAATTTTCTTTTCTTTCCTGTGTTGAACTGAAAAATAAAATCTTTATTTTGTGAACTTGTGTTGTACTGTGTACAAAATAATGAATTTTGCTTTAATGGTTAAAAAAAGACAAAAAGAGTCTTTGTCACTTTTTTTTACTTAATCACAGTGTTTGTGCCCTGAATTTATTAGAATTTTTTTCCCCACAAATTTAGATCAAGGGAATCTCCTTCATTTTTTGTGTTTTTCCTTTTCTCCTGATGGAGAACCTAATTTTGTTTTAATTGCACAGACACACAGACAAAATACATTTTTTATCTGCCAAAGCGATGCCTTCCTTTGTTTTCTTGAATTATATTGACTGAGAAGAAACATCCCCCCAAAAAAAAAATAAAAGAAAGACGGGACAATGACTTTGAAAACATATACAAACAAAATAAAACATGACTTTGAATTCAATAATAGTCACATGAGTGAGTGCAAAAAGAACTAATCTGCATCTCTTCCTGTGTACAAGTGGGTGAGTGTGCATTCAACTGGTGCGCAACCTAAAATCAAACTCCTGGGACATGTTACAGAAACGGCAATAATTTGCCAAAGTTCTGAATTTGGCACCTGTTCCATGTGAAAGAATCAGCCATCCATGGAGCATCTCTTGGGAAGAGGCTGAAGAGATCCACTGACACTCAGCACACACCAACACCTGCAGTAGCAGACCAGGCAAAGGCAGCACAGACTGAAGAAAAAGCAGGGGGAGGAAAAATGAAACTGAGAATAGTCAGAGAAAAAATTAAAAAATATGGAGTGTCAAGATTTTCTCTGTCCTGGAACTGGACAGAGATATTCTTTTCTTTTCAAATTTTGAGCTCCCTGCATCCTGAACGACCTGCATCCTGAGGCCATGGGATGATTAACACACTCCTCTGAAAGTGAACATTGTTTGCCCTGAACAGATACACCAAGCACAGAACACCACAAAGAAAGATACTCCAGTCGCATACTAGAATGAACATAGGCACATGCAAAGGGAGTGAGAAACCTCGCAGCAGACAATTTGGGTGGTTTTCTTAGTAATATTTGTTGGTGAAAACTTAAAACTGGCAGTGAGAGCTGTGGAGGGGAACACAGCTAGGAAACCTGAGGCAGACTTCTCAGGGAGGAGTGAGGATAGCCAAACCCAAACCAGAATGGTACTCCTGAGCCTTGCAACCAGATTGTAGTTGCCAGAAGCTGGATACTACTAGAAATGGAGCAAAATTTTATGAAAGAGAAACTGAGCAGACACTTCTTTTTCCTCTCCTTTTCCTCACTCTCTTCTCTCTTACACCCTGTCTTGGACTAAGGGACTACACAAGCATGCATATTTTATAGTCATATTGTGCAGAGATGGAGAGAAAGTCTTAGATGGTCAATTCACAGGATAGAAAATATTTTGAACTCCAATACTTTCTGAAACCATAAAGCACCCCTTATCCTTTAGTAAGTACTCAAAATTTTAAAAAGACAGCACACTTCTTGACCTACAACTCTAGTTCATAGTTGAACAATCCTGGAGCTTAAGGAAGGATTAAAAGTAGAACTAATACCAGAAGTGATATTTTCTCCATTTTCCACTGAGCAATGAAATTTAAGACAAAAATTAGAAAAAAAGTTACAAATCAGAATAATCAATGAAGAACTTGCTGGTGACCAGAGCCCCAGCAAAAAGCAGTGCTAGATATAACATCTACTGGGACAAAATCAATGACTATCTATGGGAAAGACAATGCCACAAAAGAACTTACATATATTTTATAACTATTGGGTAGAATGAATAAATATCTAGAAAGGTTGGGATTAAAACTAAACTGAGTTGCAAAGAGCTGAACAAACTCAAGAAAGGATTCTTGGAAATAACAGAAGTGAATAACTCTATTCAATATACAAATGACAAACTGACAAGCATGAGAAGCAGAATTGATCAACCAAAAGAAAGTATCTCAGAGCTTAAAAACCAAATTATGGAATTAACACAATCTGTTACAAATATAGAACAAAATTTAGAAGAATGAAAAAATTATCCTAGAGAAGTGTGATTTTAACAAGAAACCAAACATACATCTGACCAGAATAAATATAATAGAAAATATATATATATATACTAGAACAGACAATCCATAAAATCATTCAAGAAAAGTTATTATATCTGGTCATAGAGATGACTATATACACAGAGGAGATTCAAAGAAGCCCTGAAAATTTTATTTTGAAAAGACCAAACTCTAGACAATTAGGAATTTACCTACAGAAAATAGGCTGAACAGAAATAATGTTAAAAGTGGCAAAGGGAAAAGGCAAGACTTCCTTCCAAAGGAGATCAATCGGAATTAGTGCAGACTTATCTTCAGGAACATTGCAGGCCATATGTAAATGGTACAAAAATTTTGCAATTCACAATGATAAAAAATTACAAATAAGAAATTCCTACCCAGACTTAGTTTCATCAGTGAGAGAGTATTAAAACACTTTTCAGTAGGTAAATCCCTGAGAGAATATATTATTTTGAGAGCAGCTCTACAGGACATGCCTTAAATGGTGCTTGTAAGCAGACCTCAAACAAATCTGTAATACTATAAGAACGGGATTAACAGTAGTTGGAACCTGGTAAGGAGGATGGGGACACCACACTAACAAGTGCAATTGTCTAATGAACATCTGTATTTGCAAACCTGAATTGTGCCCCACATATTTAAAATAAAAACTACAAAATAAATAAATATAAGGTGTTGTGCTCAGAAGAAAAAAGAAACAAAAGAAAAACCAAATACTCCACAAGACCACAAACCCAAGCAGCAGAAGATATAACATATCTGTAAAATGAAAACACACACATACAAGAACACAAAAACGAAAAGAAAACAAAACAACCTTTAAGAGCATTGTCACAGAGGTATACTCTCACATTTTAATGTTCAGCCTGAATGTGAATAGATTGAATGAAACACTGAAAATATGGAGAGTGGAAAAGTGGACAAAAACACATGACTCAGTAATATGCCGACAGTAGTAAACTCACCACACCACAAAGGATGCTCAGAGACTCAAAGTTAAAAGATGGAAAACGAAGTTGATGACAGGAGTATCACAAAATAAGGCAGGAGTCCTGGTCTTAACACGTATCAAAACAATCTTTATGCTAAAAAAATTTTTAAAAAGATAAGGAAAGGCACCATATAATGATAAAAGATTTGATCCATCAACAAGAATTATCCATGCTAAACATATATGTACCCAATACTGGAGGACCTGCATTTATAAAAGATCCAATTTTTAAAAAAAGTATTGACACTATGATAGCTGGAGACTTAAGCACCCCTAGATAGACCACTGAGGCTAAAATTCCACAAGGTGATCTGGAATCTCAACTTTAATCTTGACCAAATGGACTTAGTTGATATCTTCAGAATACTCCACTCAATAACTACAGAACATACATTCTACACTTCAAACACATGCAATGTATTCCAAGATTATCCACATCATAGGCCATAAATCAAGCATAAACATATTTTGCAATATTAAAACATGACCATGCATAATCTGAGACAATATTGGAATATTAACAAATATCAAAAACGACAAAACCCCCCCTACTTTAATAAAGACATACACCTTAAATAGCACAATGCAGAACTACTTCTGGGTCAACACAGAAATCAAAACAAAAGTTAAAATATTCCTAGAAACAAATGAAATAAACACCTTATCAGAAGGAGGGAAACATCTCATCAGCAAAAGTACCTGCATAACCAACGTTTTTACACCAACGCTGAAATGTTACTCACATCTTGAAAACAAAAAATAAAATAAAATAAAAGCTACTGCTCACAAAGAGGCAAACCAACAACAACAAAAAAGGAATACCTTACCAAATCCTCTGGGATGCCATGAAAACAGTACTGAGAGGGGAATTTATGTCTCTATTAATAGACATCAAAAAAATAGAAAGGGAACAAGTTAAAAGCACAGCAAATCACCTATGGGTGCTGGAAAGGTAAGTTCACCAAAACCGTAACTTCAGCAAAAGAATCCAGATCACCAAAATAATAGCCTATATATGGGACATAGAAGATAAAAAATACCATAGCAAAAAATAAATAAATAAATAAAAGCTGGTTTCTTGAAAGGATAAATGAGATTGATGGACTCCTAGCCATAATGATCAAGAAAAAGAGAAAATAAGTCCAAACAAACACAACCAGAAATTCAAAAGTTCAAGTCACAATTGACCCTGAAGAAATACAAATGTTTATGAGAGATTGCTACATACACCAGTATAGGCCAACTTTATAATCTAAATGAAATGTAGAACAGTCTAACATCACACAAACCCCCAAGGTGGAAACAATAAATACCCCAATAACAACCCAGGAAATTGACTCTGTCATAAAAACTCTACCTACTAAAAAAGAACCTGGAACAGATGGATTTCCAGTGGAAATATTCAATACATTTATTCATCCAAGAAGGAGATAATACCAATATTATTAGCAATATTACCAGCAATCGATAAAAATGAAATACTCTTAAAATCATTTTATGATGAAAACAACAAATGGACACTCAAACCAGGTAAATATCCAATGAAGAAAGAGAACTACAATTCATATTCCTAAAAAAAACATAGACGCAAATACACTTTACAAGATTCTAGCAAATTGGATACAACAATACATTTCAAAAATCATCCACCATGAGGTAGTTGACTTTATCTCCAGAATGCATGGCTGGTTCAACATCTAAAGGTCCACAAATATGATTAAAGACATCAATATTTATGACATTAGATGCAGGAAAGATTTCAATAAAATCCACCATCTATCCTTGATAAATGCCCTTGACCTCCTATGTATATATGGAACATACCTGAAAATAGTAAGATTCACCTGTGAAAAACTCACAGTTAACATATTGCTAAATGGACATACATTGGAAGAATTTCTCCCCAAAACTTGGACAAAACAAGGCTGCTTACTCTCACCCTTCCTGTTCAACAAAGTGCTTGAAGTTCTAGGTAGAGAAATCAGACAAAAGAAAGAAATCATGGAATCCACAAAGGATAAGAAAAAGTCAAGTTATTCCTCTTTGCTGACTATATGACCCTACACCTCAAAACTCCAAAGGAATCTGTCAAAAACCTATTTTCACTGATAAAGGGCTTTAACAAAATCTCAGTGTACCAAATATATGTCCAAAAGGCAGTCACATTCTTATACACTAACAACAAATAAGCATAGAACCTAATGGAATGTTCAATCCCATTCAAAGCACCACAAAAAAGGAAATTCATTAGTATCTTCCTAAACAGAAGTGTTAAAAATCGTTAAAGTGAGAACAACTAAAACCCTATTAAAGAAGTCAAATATGACACAAACAAATGGAACAATATTCTATGCACATCAATTGGAAGAATCAGCACAGTTACAAGATCAATCTTACCAAAGGCAAACCACAAAATCAATGGTATACCCATTCAATTACCAACATAGTACTTCTAAGACCTGAAACAACAATAAGTGATTCATATAGAAATATAGTTGACCCTAAATAGTCAAAACAATTATTAGCAAAGAAACAAAGCTAGAGGTATTAAACATTCACAATTTAAACTTTCTATAAGATTACAATAATCAAAACATCCTGCTTTGGGACAAGAACAGGAATATATACCAAGGAAGTGGGATAGAAATTCTGGAAGCAAAACCTCCCTTTATCAATCAACTCCTCTTCGACAAATTATCCAACAGCAATCACTGGGAAGAGGAGAACCTATCGAGTGTATGGTGTGAGGAAACTGACCATATTCAAAAGAATGAAACAGTACATCTCCATATCACCATACACAAATATCAACTCCAACTTGATCATAGACCTAAATGTAAGTCCTCAAACATTTACAATAATAGAAAACACAGGACACACCCTTAGAGAATTTGGAATAGTCATTCAAATCCTGATCTTAATTCAAAAAGCTCATACCATAAACGATACAACTGACAAGTACAATCTTATCAACCTGAAACGCTTCTGTAACGCAAAAGAAATCATCAAAGGAGCTGGAGGACAGCCCACCAAATGGGAAAATGTGCATGCCAGTTGCATATCTGACAAAAACCTAACTTCCAGGATCTACGAGGAACTCAATTGTGCTTAAAGGTAAAAAACAAAAAGTCCCTTTAAAAAGAGGGACAAAGACATGGATAGCCACTTCTCAAAATAAGACTTACAAACAGTCAACAGACACAAGTAAACGTACTGTCTCACTAATCAACAGAG
>NW_007246187.1:10139-19420 GCF_000164805.1 Carlito syrichta
CTAAAAATCACTCTACAAAAAAAGATAACTGCACGCACTTGTTTATGCACCACTACTTACAATAGCAAAAACATGGAATCAGACATGCTGCACATTGAAACTGGACTAGATTTTTTTTTAATGCGGTATATATACATGATGGAATATTACAAAGCCGTAAAGAAGAACAACATTGTGAACTGAACAGAAACTTGGAAAAATTCAGATTCAATCAAAAAATAAACAACTGAGTATGACATATTATTACTCCTATGCAATCCATGAACATTTACCATAGTACAATAAGAAAGGGTTTGGCAGTGGCCAGACATTGCCAGGAGGGAGGAAGGGCACATAATATCAATCCAGGTACCTAATATCAAACCAGGCGATATGGGAACAAAGAGAGACCCAAACCTTACCTGTATGATGTCCAATTGTATACCAAATTCTGAATTGCACCCCACATCTTTAAAATGAAAAGGGAAAGATAGATACATGACAGACAGATAGATGATGGATGGATAGATGGATAGATAGATAGATAGATAGATAGATAGATAGATAGATAGATAGATAGATAGATAAAAACACATCACACAAGAAAAAAAAGATAATATTTACATTTTTAGCAAAAATTCAAAAGAACTTGAGAGGTCATCTTTGACCTATTAATTGAAGCAGGAATTTTATCAGGAATTTTATCTCACCAAGTGTATGCAGCACATTGATTTGCATAAGTAAACATGCAGAAACATAGAGGAATGACCAAAGAGGACATGAGTGATAATCTTCAAAAATTTCAAATTTCTTCTGAAGAACCTGAAATTTAAAGAGTAATACAGGTGATATCTAATTATTTCTCAAGTGCTGTCATTTTCTGGAAGGGTTCTTCCACCCCTTAGCTGGATGGAGCAGGTATCTCTGGGCCCTCCCAACTAGAACAGGGAAGCACATTCCTTAGAAAATGAAGTAGCCATCATAGAGTTGTTCCAGAGTTAGGTGAGGGAATAGGGAAGTAAATGGGGTATCCTCAACTTCCCAGAGTATGCCAGACTTCAAAAACAAGGACTACTGCGCGGAGACATGGATGATATGTGAGAACATTGCTTCAACTCTAACTTCAGGAAGCTTTGGCTGTGTGAGAAAGATCAAGAGCGTGCTTTATTTCCTGTTACTTATCTAATAGTGTTTCCCAAATAATTAAAATGAAGACTTGATGTGGGCATAATTGTATCCCCCTCAAAATTCTTATGTTGGAGACTTTCCAAAAACATGAATATATTTAGAAAAATAACTTTGGAGGGGGGATACTTCAGGTTAAATGAAATACTAGATGAGAGATTCTGGTCTGAAAATGTAAGCGAATATCTCTGTCTCTCTTTCTCTCTCCTCCCTCCCTTCCTACCTCCCTTTTTCACTTTGTGCATTATATAATAGTAGAGTTTGTAATCCTTAATCCTAAAGCCAGGAAAGTATTCCTCACAGCAACCTACCTTATGTAGCATCATGATCTTTAACTTTCCACTTTCCAGATCTTCAAGAAAACTAATTTAAGATATTTAATACTCCCAGTCAATGGCATTTTATTATGACAGCTTAAGCTGCCCAAGACAAAGTAGAGGATTGAGAAGTGAAGTTCTTCTGTAACAAATACCTACTGTGTTTATGTAGCTTTGGAACTGGGTGATGGGTAGAGGGAAAATTGTTTTTCGATGAAAGCAATTATATTTTTGACAATACTTGACAATGGAGTGTGTAGAGGGCTGAAGAAGTAAACAGGCGAGCCAGTGAACAAGCTCCAGTCTTTTTTAAAGAATACACAAATAACCATGATCAGAATGTTGTTAGAAATATGGACATTATAGTATTTCTCAGAGGTCTCAGACAGAAACCATCCCAAAATATTGGAAATGAAGAAAATAAGTTTCTTGTTTTAAATTATTAAATAGTTTGAGTAAATTACATTTGTCTTTTATTACTTAGTCAAAGTTAGACCATTCATGTGATAAAATTGGATATTTAGCTGAGGTGATTGCAATGCTAAGTGAGGAATATTTTGGTTATGCCTGACTGTCTTTAATAATTTGTCAGATAAGATAGATGGAGAAGAGATACACAACCTACTAGGAATTAAAGACTTTTTTTCATTTTCATTATTTTTTAGTGATTTAATAATATAACATAAAGTGTGCTATACTAACCATTTTTATAAATTCAATTCAGAGGCAGTAGTTACATTCACAACACCGTACAGTCAAAACCATTGTCTTGTCACTCAAATTCACTTTTATATTTACTGCAATATATTATGTAGACAGGGAAAAACCAGAGAGAGTTTGCCCAGCGCTTTCCAATCCTAGATCAAATCTGAAATGGCATCACTTCTGTCTGTTGCCTTGGCATCTCTAGGAAAGGTGTCTTCTTTATTAATACATCACGTATCTATTCAATCTGTGTTACGACAGATGAAAAATTAGTTCAATTCTAGATTACAACCACCTCCTCCTAATACAGTTGCATGTCTGTTCTTTATTTCTTACATTTCAAACTAGTAACATGTGAACACATACAGTATGTTTTTACTATGCGCTGTCGACTTTTATTCCCTATTTTGTAAGATGAGGATATTAGTATCCCCATCATTCCTTTCATTATCATTACCTGACTTTCAACTTCAGCTAAATGTACGTTAGTTTTACATTGTAATTAATGTTAATAAAATTTTCAGCTAATCAATATAGCAAAATGAGAGAGCTTGGTTTAAAGAGGTTAATAAAAACATCGTTGAAAATTATTGAATAAGATTAATGGATGTGATTCATTGATTTAATCTATGGTCTCAATAAAAGACAGGAATGTATGGTGTTTGACCCATGAGAAATGTGTTTCATTTGATTTTTCATCGTGCAGGTGGGAATAATCTATTTAAGCCCCTTCCCTTGGAGTTGAAGGATAAACTTCATGAGTAATCATCAACAATTTGGAATCTAGAACAAAACAGGTGAAGAAGAGTGTCTGAAGTGGCTTATTTAGTCTTGATGTAACTGCTACAACTGAACCTGACACTGGAGGCAGGGGACAGAAAGGCCCAAAGTGATTAAGGTGGTCTGGTGAAGCATTCCCATATCTTCATGTATGAACAATGAGCTACTCTACTCTCGGAACAACCAGAGAAGAACATAGGTGTTTCATTTTCTAATCTTTGAACTCATTATTCCAGGAAAATTATTCAGAGTTGAGGAAGGACGTGTACTCATGTAAATGTGTACTATGACCTCTTATCAGTGAGTCCTATGATATGCATGTTGGGTTTGGAAATTCATGTAAATATGAAAGAGGATGACATGAGATCCCTGTCCATGTGGGTCACCTGCAAGAAAAATACTGGCTTTATTCTCACAAAACTGAGTCCTCTACTTCTCATCTGCACTTCACCATTCCCAGGATCCTCTTATTTTAAGTAATTAAATTTGTTGAAGGAGATAGAATTTCGTGAAAGACTAAAGAACGAGATCCAGATATCATTACTCCTAGACTAAGAGAGAAAAGTGCTCTAACTTGCTCACCATGGAGCCACAGAACCTATCTTTGTGACCTGCCCAGCAGGTCACCTACTCAGACTTCAAAAGAGCCTGATGAGTGCCAGGTGCCCACCCCTGCCCTGTCACAACAATGAGACAAAAGGTGTGGCCAGAAAAGGAGGAGGAAGAACTCCAAAGAAATCAGTAGTGAGATTTGGACAGACCCAAAGTCCCTCCTCCCCAGGAATCCTCTGAATGTCAAACCCACATAGCTGGGTCAAAAGTGACAGGGACAAACAAAGGTGGAGCCTGAACTTCAGTCAATATAGAAGAATTCCATTCCAGGATGGGCACATCCTATGAGTACATAAATGGGTAACAGATAATCCCACACATCCCCACTGGAAGAGATCTCCCACATAATACTATAGTGAGAGGGGATGAATGCAGCTCCACCTACCTACACTGCACCTCCTCCTTTCCTGCTCCAGATACTGGAATGACAGGGAAAGAGGTGGAAGTTCTTGTGGAGAGACCAGAGTAGAGGAACAATTACAGAGTCTACACAAGAGGGCAAGAATTTTATTATTTTTAATTTTTAAAATTTTTAAAAAATTGTTGTCAATTTCTTATTTCTTCTTTTTAAAAAAAAAACTTTTCTTGGTACAAGAATGTGTATGTGAAAGATTGATCTGTATGTCCCCAATTTTTTTCTAATTTTCTTTTTCTTCTTTTGTTTGTTGTTTTCTCTTTACGTGTGTATATGAACGATTCAGTGGTCCTTTTTCAATTTTGTTGTTGGTGGTGGGTTTTTTGCTATTTTGTTCTTCTGTTCTTTTATTTTTTACAGTTTAAATTTTGTGTCAATATGTGTGGGAGGGTTCGGTCTCAATTCCTTATTATTTTCCAATCTTTCTGTTTTTCTTCTTCATTCACTTTGTTCTAGGTGTGTGTGTGTGTATGTGTGTGTGTGTGTGTGTGTGTGTATGTCAAGTTTTCTTGCTTTTTTGCTGCTTGTTTGTTTCACTTTGCTCCTATTTCTAGTTTTTTTGAATGTGTGTGTATGTCTTTGTGTGTATCCAATTTTTTTACATTGATATCTGCTTTGCATTGTCATATAGAGTGATGGTGGGGAGTGGGTCTCACGTAACACAAACCACAATCAATGAGTACTGTAATTTGTAAGTAGTTTCTGAATCCTAGCATCCCAGTCCCTACCTTATTCAACTTTCAAAGACTACTAAGATACAGCAAGGCTTCCCACTTCTGTCCTACTTGCCTGGTGTCTTTCCCTCTCAATGGCTCTGGCCTCTGCCTGAGTCAGATTCAGGGCTTTGGAGAAACAGACAGCTCTATAGTGGCAAGAGATGAGCAAAAATCTAGTTGATGTCACATTTAAGAGGAAAACCTTCTTTCCTGTTCCTGTTCCTGGTCTTCACACACTTATTTCTCCTGAACTTCAATATGAGGTCTTTTGGTCCACCTTTTTCTTCTTGGTTTGTAAGGTGTTCATTACCTCCTCAATGAATTTTCATTTTCATTTAGAATTAAAGTACACTGAATTGACACATCCAGCATAATTTATCCGTTCAATACAAAGGGACACTTCCATTCCTCAGGTAAGTTTGTACACAAGATCATGGAAAGTCCAGGCAGTGGTGAGTAAACAAAATACTATCAACCTCTCTCACATGGCTGCAGGAACCACAGGCTGAGCCACACCTGAGATACAAGTAAAAGACTTTTACACAAGGATTTAGAAAACAGAGACCACATCTTTCTTTGTCAGTGATCAGGAGCAGCAAATGGAAAACCATGAACTTTACTTGTAAAGAGAATAAAGAGAATGGGTTATAAGGAAAAAGGGCTGCAAAGTAGTGATGTGTCTGATATCCTAACTTTAATGTGAGGAGAATGGTCATATGGGAAATCCGTTAGGTGTAATATGACCTTGACCTCGCCTAAGCTCTGCCTTGACTTTCATCAGTGTCTTTAATGGCTCTTATAATCAGGAAAATCTATTGATTTTCCTTCCATGTGTCTGACTGTAATAAACTTCCAGTTCCTCCTGGTCTTCCTCAGGCACTGTGATTCAGGTGACCATGTTTGGGAATTTTACATTAACATATGTTAAAATCTGGAATATTTTATTTTGATTTTGAGAATATGTACTTATAGCACAGTATTATGTTTTTTATTTAGAAATGACATTGATAGGCAAAGACACATAAAATTAGAGTTTTCCTGAAGAAACTCTCAGTTAGGGATGAAGTTATTAACATTGACAGACGAAGGAGTAAGTGAATGAATTGGTGAGTAAGAATCCCCAAGGAACTCTCAGAATAACTACAAATCCTTGCAATGCATGTCAAGGGAGAGCCTAGGAGACCCTGAGTGCCAAGGCCAGCACAGAGTACTAAGTGGTGGCCATGGAAGGACATTAGCCAAGCCCAGGTGAAAACCCTCTAGCCACTGAACCCTGACTACCTACAGTGCCCAAAGATTGTCACCACATAGGAAGGACTCCTGTGTAATACAATTATGATAAACCTAAAAGAACCCCATTCCTCTCAATTGTTATTTAAGGAGTCTCTAACAAAACTCAGACAACAGGAGAGATGAAATCAAGATATCTTTATCTCAGTGTATAGATGGCCATATCATCATTTTACAGTCTATTTTGCCCTGGCAACATTTGTTTTTAATTTTAGTGAAGTGCAAAGTACCTCTGTTTCTTTCCTGAATTATCTATTACATTATTCAAGATTTTATTTAATATGACCCATACTGTATCTGAGACATATTTAATTTTATTTTATTTCATATTTAATAATAAATTGATTGATTTTTATTATAAAGACATGGTGTACAATTCAGGATTAGGTATACAAACATTGATTATGCAGGTACATTTGCTGACGAGGTATGATCTCCAACCCCTAGCACTTTCCCTCAACTGCCAATCCCACCACCTACACTGACAGTCGCCTCTTTAAATTACAGAATTTTAAAATAAAGCATTTTTCTTATAAGGTCAGATACTTCATCAAAGATTATATATTTCATCTATTGTTTAATTGTTCAATATGCATTTTCCTGAAGAAAATTCAACTTTAAACAATGAGATTTACTGCTATTAACTGTTTGGAATGGTCAAAATAGAAAACATTGTTGATTCCAAAAAGAATGAGGATTTGCAGGGCTTCTGGCAAGATGGTGATGGAGCCACTTGATCTGTGAGATCCTCTGCAAAAGTGAAAACACATAAAGACTCTAGCTCTTTCCCAGGGGGATGAATTTCCCATTGTTGGCAGCCTGTTCATCACACGGAGCTCAGCCAGGGCGGCCACACCACCATCTCAGCAGTCTCAGCAGATACTGCAGTCCCAGATGCCACCACTACAGGCATTGCCCCACACATGCATGAGGCAACCCTCAGCTCCAGACGGTTAAGACCTCCCAACCGTGATCTACTGAAATTTCCACTGCTGCTGCCACTGCCTCACCCTACCACTATCTCAGAGCCAGGCTCATGGAGCTTCTTCCATACACCATGAAGAGGTGGCGAACACCACCACTACCATTACCTGCTCCGACCTGTTCTGGGCAGCCCCTGACTTCTGCCCCACCAGGTTTGCAGTCACTTGAAGTCTCCAGCTGCTGTGGAGAAGGATCAAGTGGAGTGGTGAGACATCACCACCTGCTGGGGATCCAAGGTGACAACATCAAAATGGGAAATGCTGATGTTCCTTCCCCTTACTAAATAGACACAGGCCAGATCTGAGTGGTAGACTTGGCAGATTGCCCAGATCTGAACCATGCTCCACTGCAGGTCAAGGACAACTGACCATAACTGTAAACAAATCTACCAGCCTGCAAAGACAGCTAGAAATCATACCCGAAAGGGCAATGGATTTAAGGTAAACGTCCCAGAGTGTACTTAGTCGGTTTTGTTAGTTTACTGACTTTATTCTATTCATTTTTTCTCTGTAAACCTCATCTTTGTATAGAGGAATAGCACACCAATAAGGAGGTTTCTTAGCTTGTATGTCAGCATCATTGTATGTTTCAGTTTTTTCATATAATTGTTGGTTAGTCTGTTGTTGTTACTGTTTTCCTTTTTACTTGTTTCAGTCTGTGTGTCTCTTTTCATTTGTTAGTCGGTACTCTTGTCTGTTTTCCCTCTTACTTTTCTCTCTTTCCAACCCCCTATTCCCCCCACTCCCTACTCCATTCTTTTTTTCTTTTTAACCTCATTTTGCTTTCAGGGAGTAAACCTACAACGCCACTGCATGGACAGATTCCAAGGCAGTGGGAAGTGGGTTTCAGATTATGCAGACACCTGTTGGCAGGTACTGCGATCTGCAGATAGATTTTGAATCACAGCTCCTCCCTTAATTAAATCTCAAAACTACAAAAAGGACCACCCCCAACCTACAGTCCAGCACCAGAATTGAACAAAGCAAGGGGACATACATAAAGAAGAATAGGAGATTGAACAAAGAGAAGTAAAAGCAACACTTCCATTCTCGAATAATGGAATTAAAGAAGACAGGGAAGGGGAGGGAAGAAAAAAGTAGGGAGGAAAAATCTGCACAATTGAAGAAAAACCAAAAGAAGTATATAGGTCTCACACAGACCCCTAAGATGTCAGACATTGAGAAAACAGACTTCGGAACACAAACAATGAAGAACCTCCAGAACGACTGGTAACATGCAACAAACCCAGATATTAAGACATTAATCGAGAGAATAAAAAAATTGACGAGACACAAGAGGAAAATAGGAAGGAGATAATAACAGAAGCAGTAAAGAATACTGTGATGGAAACAAATAACAAACTAATAAGCATGGAAAGCAGAATTAGCCAAGCAGAAGAAAGAGTCTCAGAGCTTGAAGATCAAAATACAGCACTAACCAAAACTGTCAAAAACATAGAAAAGAAGCTTAAAAAGACAGAAAAAAATCATGAGATGAACGATTACTTCAAGAGACTGAACCTAAGAGTAATTGGTCTTCCTGAGACAGAAAGTGAAACAGAGACCACACTAGAACAAACATTCCATGAAATCATTAAGAGAACTTCCCTCATCCCATCAGTGATGCAAAAATTCAAACACAAGAGATTCAGAGAACACCTGCTAGACAACAAATGAGAACACCAACTCCCAGACACATAATAAGTCACCTAAACAAAGACAGTATAAAAGATAAAATCCTAAAGGCAGCAAGAGAAAAAGGTCAGACTATGTATCAGGGAAGACCAATTACATTAACAGCAGATTTATCTACAGAAACCCTTCAGGCTATGAGAGCTTGGAGTCTAATCTTCAAAGTCCACAAAGATCAACAATTTCAACTAAGAATAACCTACCTAGTCAAGTTAAGGTTCATCAGTGAGGGAGAATTGAAACCTTTCCCAGACATCCAATCCCTAAGAACCTATGGAGTCCTCAGACTACCTGTACAAGAAATACTTAAGAAAGTATTAAACGCAGAAAAAAAGGAGAAAAGCACAACTTTCTTCACAAGAGTACAGAGAAAAGATGGAAAACACACATGAATAAACCTCAAAACCAAAGGAAAGACAACAAATAAACAGGAACAACAACAACTGTATAAGAACCCCATGACAGGGAAAAACTACCACATTTCAATAATTAGCCTGAATGTGAATGGACTAAATTCACCACTGAAAAGACACAGAATGGTGGACTTGATAAGAAACCATGACTTCATTATTTGCTGAATCCAGGAGACTCATCTCACTACAAGGGA
>NW_007246188.1:0-6438 GCF_000164805.1 Carlito syrichta
ATGTTACCCCACTGATGGGTCTTCTTCATAATAAGTGCCCAAGAAACTGACCCACCTCTGCTATGGATGAGACAGTGAGTTGCATTTCTCTGTGTTGGATGTAACAGTGAGTGGTCCTTCTCAGTGAAGTGTGCTCCTGTGACCGGCTCAACTTGGTGATGAGTGGCCTGCTGATGCACTCCCCTCTGTTATGGGTGCTCCAGTGACTGACCCTCCACTGTTATGAGAGCTCCAGTGATTATCCCTTTTCTGTGATTGGTACTTCAGAGTCTGACTCTACTCTGTGATGGCTGTCCCAGTAACTGACCCTCCTCAATGATGGGTGACTCAGTGACTGTTCCTTAGTGTATTTTTTGCTCTATTGACAAGACTTACTCTATGATTGGTGCTTCAGTAATGAAATCTCCTCTGTGATCAGTGCCTCAGTGATTGGCCCTCATCTGTGATTGGTACCAAAGTGAATAACCTCTTTGTTGGGTGCCCCAGAGACTGGTCCACAATTCTGATGTGTGCCCTAGTACTAGGCTTACTCTGTGATGGGGAGCCTAATGACTGATCTTCCTTTCTGATTGGTACCACAGTGACAGGCCTTCATTTGTGATCAGTGAAACTGACTCAGACTCCTTCTAAGGTGCCTGAGTGACTAGGCCTTCTATCTGATGTTTGTTCTAATGATTTGATCTCCTCTGATGGGTTCCCCAGTTACAAGTCCCATTCTAATGTGTACCCCTGTGACTGATACTCCTCTGTTATGAGTGGCTCTGTGATTGGTCCTTTTCTCTTCTATGTACCTCAGTGACTTTGTCTCATTTGTTATGAGTTCCCCAGTTAACAGTCCTCAACCATAGTAGGTGTCCTAGTGAATAGTTCTCATATGTGCTGGGTACCCCAGTGACAGGTTCTTTTTTGTGATGATTGTTCCAGTGACCAAGTCTCCTCTGTGATAGTTGCAACAGTAACTGAGCATGCTCCTTAATGGGTGCATGGCCATTTCCCTCTTTTCTGATGAGCGCTCAAGTGACTGGCCTTCCATGTGGTGGGAGTATCAGTGAAAAACACTTCTTTGTGATTGGTGCCCTAGTGACTGGGCCTCCTCCATAATGAGTTCCCCAGTGACTGACCCTCCTTCATTTTGGGTGCCCCAGTGACTGGCCATCTTCTGTGAAGGATGTTCCACTGATTGGTCCTCCGTTGTGATTGGAACTCCAGTTACTTGCCCTCCTCTGTGACAGCTTTCCCAGTGACTGGCCCCCCCCGTTGTGATGGGTTCCCAGTGACCTAACCTCCTTTGTGACGGGTGTCCCACTGATTGGCCCTTTTTGAATGAATGTCCCAGTGTCTGGACGTCCTCCATAATCAGTACTCCATTAGTTGTGTTTGGTGCCCCCTGGCCATCCTCCAAATTTGGTTCCTCTGTGACTAGCACTACTCTGTGATGGATTCTCCAGTGGCATACCTTTTTCTGTGACTATCTCAGTGACTAACCCTCTTCCGTGATGTAACCCTCTTCTGGTGCCCAGTGACTATATCACCTCTGGGATGGGGAAACCTCATGACTGACTCTCCTCTGTGAAAACTGTCCCAATGAGTGACTATCGTCTGTAATCAATATCCCAGTGACTAGATTTCATCTGTGTTCACTGCCCCAGTAACTGGGTTTCTTGCATGATGGTTGAATCAGTGAATATCCCTCCTCTATAATGGAGGCCCTGGCTTCTGTGCCTCTTCAGTTATTTTTGCCCAGTTATATTCCTCCATTATAATGGGTGCCTTAGTGACTAGACCTCCTCTGGGATAGGTGGCCCAGTAACTGGTCCTCATCCATAATAAGAGCCCAAGGGGAAACCCCTCTTTTGTGATTGCTTCCCCCGTGACTGACCTTCCTCTGTAATGATTGTCTTAGTTATTGGTCAACCTCCATATTGGGTACCCTAATGACTGAATTTTTTCTATCATGGTACCATAGTGACAAATTCTCCTCTGTGCGGGTGTTTCCATGACTAGTCCTCGTCTTTTAGTGGCTCAGTCCTCAGTTATGGGTGCCCAGGTGGCTGCTATTTCTCTGTGATGGGTGTCCCAGGTACTGACCTTTCTCCAATGGGTGCCAAATGACTTTCCCTCTTCTGTGATAGCCTTTCCAGTGACTGGCCCTCCTCTATGATGGGTATCTCAGTGCCTGATTCACCTTTGTGGCGTGTCACCCAGTGATTGGGCCTCCTCTGTGACTAGGTCTTCAGTGATTAGCACTCTTCTTTGATAGTTGCTTAGTGAATGTCCCCCCTCTGCGTTTGGTGCCTCATTAACTGGCCCTTCTCTGTGATCACTGCATCAATGATTGGCTTTCCTCCATAATTGGTGTTCAATGACTGACCCACATCTTTGATGGGTACTCCAGTGACTAGCCTCCTCTCTGATAGGTACCTCAATTGATTGCTGTCATCTGTGATGGTGTCCTAGTGACTGGCTCTCCTCTTAATTGGTGCTTCAGTGATTGCCCTCTTTCATTTTGGTTGCTCCAGTTACTGTCTATCCTGTGAGATGGGTGACTAAAGTTCTAGCTCTCCTTTGTCATGCATGCCCCAGAGGCTGGTTCTTATCTGTGATGGGTACCTCAGTGAGTCCTGACCTCTGTTATGGGTGCCACAGTGACTGTCTCCTCTTTGTTGGGTGCCTCAGTGTCTGGACCTCCTCTCTTGTTGGTGTCCGTGTGACTGTGCCTTCTCTGTTATTGAAGTACCTGTGACTGGCCATTCTTTATGATGTCCGCCCCAGTGACTGATCATCCTCTCTCATTTGTCCCACAATGACTAAATTTCCTCTGTGAATATTGACCTAATAACTGGTTATGTACATAATGGATGCCTCAGTAACTAGACCTCCTCAATTATGACTGCAAAGTGGCTATGCCTGCTTGGTAATTTGTAACCCTTTGACTGACTCTCATCCTTAATATGTGCTCTATTGACTAGTCATACTCTGGGATTAGTGTCCCATTTACTTTGCCTTCTTCATATTGGCTGCTCCAGTGACAAAGCCTCTGTTTTGATTCTTGTCCCAATGACTAGTCTTCCTCAGTGATGGGTACTCCAATGCTGGGCTTCTTTTGTAATGGTTTTCTCAGTGACTAGCTTCATTCCATATTGGGTGCCCCAGGGAGTGTCACTTTTATTTTATCAGTGCTATCGTGTAAATTTCATATGTGAGTGTCTCAGTTACTATCCTTCTGTAAGGGGAGTCCCATGAGTGGCCCTTTTTTTGGTAACCCTGTGTCTGTCTCTCCTCTGTCATGGGTGACCCAGTGACTGGATTTCTTTTGTGATAGCTGTCCCAGTGACTGACCCTCCTATTCAATGAGTACCTCAGAGATATTCCTTCCTCTGTGATGGGAGAACCAGTGACTGAGACTTTTATGCAATTGGAGCTCCAGAAACTTGCTCTCCTAACTGGTGGGTGCTGCAATGACTTTCCTTTCCTCAAGGGTTTGGTACTTCATTGTCTGACCCTCCTCTGTGATTGGCAGCTCAGTGACCAGTCCTCATCTGTGTTGGGTAGCCCAGTGACTAGCCTTCTCTGTGATGATTTCCCCAGTGACAGACCATCTATTCTAATGTGTTTTCCAGTAACTGGCCTCTGTGATTTTTGCCCAAGTGGTTTTCTCTGTTCAGTCATTTTGGGGTAATTTTTTATGATTGGTGTCTAAATGACTGACCATGGCTGTTATAGGTGCTCCAGTGACTAGATCTTTTCTGTGATTGGCGTCCTAGTAACAGGATCTGCTTCAGAAGGGTGTTCCAGTCACTAGTTCTTTTCTGTGGTGAGTGCTCCAGTTTCTGGGTCTCATTTATAATGGGTGACATAATGACTGATTCTCCTCTGTGGTGGGTGTCCCAGTGACTGGGCCTCTTCCATATTAGTTACTCAATTGACTTTTCTTCCTTTGTGATTGGTCCCAGTGACTGGGACTCCTCCAAATTTGGGGCCACATGAGGAAGCCCCCATCTCTCCATAGTTGATGTCCTAGTGACGAACCCTTCCTGTGATGGGTGTCCTAGTGATGCACTCTCCTCTGTGATGGGTGACCCAGTGATTGGTTTTTATCTTTGATAGGTGCCCCAGTGACTGTGCCTTCTCTATAAGCTCCAGTGCTTGCTTTTACCTCTGTTAAAATACATCCATGACTGACCTTACTCTATGAAAAATGCCCCAGTGACTGATCCTCCTCTGTGATGGGTGACCCTACTATTTATTTTCCTCTTAAATTGCTGACCAATTGAGTGGGTCTCCTACATAATGGGGACACAGTGAGTAGCCCTCCTCCATTGTGGGAACTCCAATGATTGTGTCTCTTCAGTGATTTGTGCACAAGTTACTGGACCTCTCCATAACGGTTGCCCTAGTGACTACTTCATCTCTGTGATGGGTGTCCTTGTAGCTGGGATTCTTCCATATTGGGTGCCCCAGTGACAAACCTTCCTTTGTTATGAGTGTCCCAATGACTCACCCTCCTCATTGATGTGTGCCTCAGTGACTGGTCTGCTTCACTGATGGTCATCCCAGTGACTGATCTTCCTTTATAACGTATGCCCCAGTGAGTAGCTCTCTTGTTATTGGTGCCAGAGTGACAAGTTCTCCTCTAATTGTTCCCCAGGGACTTGATTCCTCTGAGTGGTGCCCCTGTGACTGGTTCACACTTGTTTCGGCTGCTTCTTTACTTGCTCTTCTCTGTGATGGGCGGCACGATGAGTACCTTGCTCAATGATGAATGTCCCAGTGACTAACTGGTCCTCCTCTGTAATCTGATCCCTAGTGACTGAACTTCCTCTTGGATGTGTTTCTCAGTTATTGAGTGTCCTCCATAATAGGTGCTCCATGACTAAGACTCCTCTCTGATTGGTACTGAGTGCCTGGTCGTTCTCCAATTTTGGTGCCCCAGTATCTAGTCCTCGTTTATGATGGCTGTTCCTGTAACTGGACCATCTCCATAATTGTCCCAGTGACAAGCTCATCTCTGTGTTGGAAGTCCCAGTGACTTGCTGTCCACTGTGATAGTTGCACCAGTAACTGAGATCCACTATCATGGGTTCCCCAGTGAGTAGCTTTCCTCTGTCATCACTGACCCAGTGACTTGACTTACTCTAATAATTGGGCCACATAGGTGATGTGTCACCCAGTGATTGACCCTAATCCATAATGATGCACTAGTGATTAACACTCCTCTGTGATGGATTTCCCAGGAATAGGGTCTCCTCCATCATGGGTGCTCCAATGACTGACACTCCTCCATTATGGGTGCACCAGTAGTAGGTCCTCTTCTGTGACTGGTGCCTTACTGACTAGTTTTCCTCCAAATGGTTACCTAGGTAACTAGTCTACCTCTGTGGAGGGTTTCTCACTTCCAGGGTCTCCCCCATAATGGGTCCCCTAGTTAATGATCCTCTTTTGTTATGGGTCTTCCAATGTTTGAGACTTATCAGTAATTTGTGGTACTGTGACAGTGTGTTCTCTGTGATTTCTGCCCCAATTATTGTCCTTCATATATAACAGGTGTCCCAGTGACTAACCCTCATCTGTGATGCATGACCTTTACTGTTATTTGTGTCCAGTGACTGCCCTCCACTGTGATGTGTGACCCAGTGACTAGAATCCCGTGTGATGGCTGTGCAAACGACTGGTTCTCCTCTGTGATTGAAGACTAAACTATTGAGCCTTCTCTATAATGGGTGCCCCCAATGACTGGCATCCTCATGAATGGGTGTTTCAGAAACTCGGCCACTTTGATAATTGGTGTCCCAGAGACAAGCAAGCAGTCATCTGTGATGTGTACCCTGTGATTGACTTTTCTCTACATGGGTGTCCCTATGATTGGCTCTCCTCTTTGATAAATGCCCCAGTGACTGGCTCTCCTCTTTGATGTGTGCCCCAGTGATTGACCCTCCTCAGTGAAAAATACTCTGGAATGATCTTCATCTGTATTGTGTTCCCCAGAGATTGACTCCTCTTTGATTGCTACACCAGTGACTGAATCTCCTGTAAAATAGGTGTACCCTAGTGACTAGTGATCCCCCATTATGACTGCACCTTCTTGGTAATTTGTACCTTAGTTACTGGCCTTTCAACATAATGTGTGCCCTGGTGAAAAACTCTCCTCTCCAACCAGGCTCAGTGGCTCAGCCTGTAATCCCACGCCTTTGGAAGGCTGAGGTGAGTGGATTGTCTGAACCCATGGGTTCGAGACCCACCTGGGCAGCGAGACCTCATCTCTACAATAAATCAAAAAATCAGCCGGGCGTGGTAGTACATGCCTGTAATTCCAGCTACTTGGAAGGCTGAGTGGAAGATCACCGAAACGCAGCACGTCGAGGCTGCGGTGACTGGAGCAGCCACTGCACTACAGTCTGGGCGACAGAGTGAGACTCCAATTCAAAAAAAAAAAAATGT
>NW_007246188.1:6769-9908 GCF_000164805.1 Carlito syrichta
TATGTGCCTTCTCTGTGATTGGAGCCCAGTGACTTGCCATCCTCTCTGATGGGTGCTCCCTTTTTTGATGGGTGACCTAGTAACTGGGCTTCCTCCCAAATGATTTCCTCTGTAACTAGTCCTCCTCTTTTATTGGGGTCCCTATTTCTAGATCTCCTCCATAATGAGTGACCCAGTGACGGGCAATCCTCTATGGAAGATATCTCAGTGATTAGGCCCCCTTCATAATAGATTCTCCATTGACTAGGACTCCTACATGATTGGTGACTCAGGGTTTGGTCATCCTCCAAACTGATTGCCACAGTGAACAGCCCTGCTATATGATGGGTGTCTCAGTAACTTGGCTTCCTCAACAATTGGTGTTCCTGTGACTATACCTCTTCCATTACAGGACACCACTGTTATTCATAGTACAGTGACTGTCCTCCATCAACAATAGTTGTTTTTGTGGCTAGTTCTTTATTTTCATTGGTGTTCCACTTACTTGACCTCCTCCATTTTTGGTGTCCTTGTGACTGGACATTGTTTTGAATGGGTGTCTAAGTTACAGGGCCTCATTCCTATTGCTGTAGTGACTATGCCTCTTCAGATTGATCCTCAGTGTCTAGCTTTTAAGTATGATTTGTGCCCCCTTGCCTAACTCTCCTGTGATGGGGATGTCAGTGACAGTCTCTCATTCTGGCTTCCACAGTGACTACTTCTCCTGTATAATGAGTTTCCCAGTGACTATCACTTATCTGAGAGGGTGTCACCGTGTTTTGATACCCTCTGTGATGGGTACAAACTGCCTGGCTCTAATCTGTGATTGGTGCCACAGTAACTGGACTTCATCTGTGATGGCTTTCCCAGTAAGTGGTTCTCCTTCATTATGGGTGAAACAGTGACTGTTTGGGCTCTGTGTCTGCTGCCTCATTGACTGGCTTTCATCTGTGCTCAGTGCTCCAGTCACTGACCCTCATTTGTCATGAGTACCCCATGACTGACATTCTCTGTGATGGGTGCTCCAGAGACTGGTCCTCTACTATGATAGGTCCACCTGTGACTAGGCTTCATAAAATATTGGTGGTCTCCTCAGTGATGGGTAATCTGGTGACCTTTCTTCCTCTGTGATGGGTGCACCAGTGATTGTTCTTCCTTGAGATAATTGTTTAGAGATTGAACCTCCTTTTAATGAGTGCTCCACTGATAGGGCCATCTCTTTTATGGCCCTATCCGGTTATGGATACCCCAAAGACTTCCCCCCCTATGATGGGTGCCCAAGAAACAGGTTGTCCTCTATGATCAGTGTCCCAGGTACTGTTCCTCATCTGTGATGCATTTATCAGTAACAGGTCATCCTTTGTGATTGGTTTCATTGTGATTGGGCCTTCTCCATAATGGGAGCCCCATTGACTGGCCCTCCTCCATTATGGGTGCCCCAGTGATTAGGCCTCATTTGCTTTTGGTGACCCATTCACTAGACTTCCACCATAATGGTTGCCTCAGCACTATCCCTCCTCTGTAAAGGTATTGACATTGTGAAGTTTGGCCCTCCTCTCTAATGGGTGCCCCAGTGACTTTGCCTTATATTATGGGTGACTCAGTGACTATCTCTCCTCTGTGTTGGGTGTTCTACTGTGATTAAGGAGTGCTACTGTGGTTGGCCCACCTCTATGATGGGTGGCCCACTTTCTGGCCCTTGTGTGGTATTGGTGCACCCATGACTGACCCTCCTCTGTAATGGATGCCCCAGTGACTAACCCTCTTCTGTGATGGTTGTCCACGTTACTGCATCCTTCTTCAGTGATTTCTGTCCCAGTCACTGGCACACCTCTGAAATGGGAACCCCACTATCATATCCTCCTTTGTTAAAAATGCCCTAGTAACTAACTGACCCTCCTTTGAAATATGTGATTTGGTGTCTAGCTTTCCTCTGTGATATCTTCCACTATGACAGTGTCTCCTATGTAATGTGTGCCCCAGTGATTTTCCTCCTTTGATATCATTGCCCCAGACTGTGCCTCCTCATTTGCTGCTGCCCCTGTAACTGGTGCTCCACCATAATGTGTGCTCTAGCAAATAGCTCTCCTCTCTGATGGTAGTCACAGTAAATGGGTCACATCCATAATTGGTGCCCCAGTGATAAGCCCTCCTTTGTGATGGGTTTCCCAGAGACTGGCCCTTCTGTGTGATTAGTGCCCAAGTATTGGTCATCATTTGATATGGTTGTGTAAGTGATTGTCCCTCTTTCATAATGAGTGCCGGAGTGACTAGTCCTCCTCTTATGAGTGCCACTTACTAGCCTTCCTCTGTGATAGGTTAGCCAGTACTAGCCCTTTTCTCTAAGGGATGCCCCCGTGACTGCCACACCTCTGTGATGTGTGCATAAGAACAAGCCCTCTTCTGTAATGGTTACCTCTGTAATTTGTCCTATTCTGTGATGGCTATCCTGTGACTGGCCCTCCTCTGTGATGGGGTTTCAGTGACTATACCTTCTCTGTGTAGTGGTTCCTCATTGACTGGCCCTATTTTGTAAGCAGAGCTCCAGTGACTTGCTCTCCTCTGTCATTGGTGTCCCAGGAATGGCCCTCACTTGTGATGAGTACCTCAGTGACTAGCCTTATCTGTGATGAGGGTCCCAATGACTGACCTCCTCTGTGATGAGTGCACTAGGGACTGGTTTTTTATCTGATGGGTGTTCCAGTAATTGACTCTCCTCTGTGATGAGTATTCTAGTGATTGGCCCTCTTCTGAGCTAGGTACTCCAGTGACTGGCCCTCCTAAACATGTATGACCAAATTACTGACCCTCCTCTGTGATGAGTCACATGCCCTCTCCTGTGATTGCTGCCTTGTGATTGGCTTTCATTTCTGATGGGTGTCCCAGAGTCAGGTCTTCCTGTGTGATATATGCCTCAGTGAATATCTGTCTTTACTGATGTTTGTCCCAATGACTTGGCTGTCACTTTGATCTTTGTCCTCATACTAGACCTTCTCTGTAGTGGGTGCATCAGTGCCTGGGCCTCATCTAAGATGGATATTCCAGTAACTGTTCAACTTCTGTGATCAATGACGCGGTGATAGGCCCTCTTTCTAATGTGTGCCCAAGAGACTGTGATGGGTACATCTGTGACTAGCCCTCCTCAGTGATAGTTGAGTGA
>NW_007246189.1:0-42976 GCF_000164805.1 Carlito syrichta
CCTCTCCATTCTATTTCATTCCATTACATTCTCTCCATTTCATTTTGTTCCATTTCTCTCTATTTCTTCCAGTTCATTTTATTACATTCCATTCTGATCCATTCCATTCCACACTATTTCATTCCATTCCATTCAATTCCATTCCACTCCATTCCAATCCATTGCATTCCATTTTTCTCTCTTCCATTCCATTCTTCTCCTTTCCATTTCATTCATTTCCATTTGATTCCCTTCTACTCGACTCCATTCAATTACATTCTATTCCTCTCCATTCTATTTCATTGCATTCCATCCCACACCATTCCATTCCATTCCATTCCATTTTATTCCATTCCATTCCAAACCTCTGCATTCCATTCAATTCCACTCCATTCCATTCCACTCCAATTCCATTCCAATCCTTTCTGTTCCGTTGCATTCCATATTTTATATTCCATTACGTTCCTCCACATCCCATTCGGTTCCATTCAATTGGTATCAATTCCATTTCTTTCTATTTCATCCAATCCGTTCCACTCTATTCCACTGAATTTCATTGCTCTCCCTTCCATTCCATTCCTTTTCATTCCATATCATTCTTCTACATTCCATTAAATTCCATTCCATGTGTCTCCTTTCTCTTGCATTCCATTACATTCTTTCAATTCCATTAGTTCGATTTCTCTCCATGTTCTCCATTCCATTATATTCCATTCCATTCTTCTCCACTCTATTCCATTTTCTTTCATTATATACCATTACTCTCCATTCCATTCCACTCCATTCCATTGCAAATGATTCTTTTCCATTCGATTCGATTCCATTCCATTCCTTTTATTTCCTTTCCACTCCATTCCTTTCCATTCCATTCCTCTCCTTTCCTTTCCTTTTCTCTCCCTTCCTAAATATTCCTTTTCATTCTGTTCCATTCCTTCTTTTCCATTCCATTCCATTCTATTCCACTACATTCCAATTCATTCTCTTTTCTCCCTTCCATTCCATTCCTCTCCATTCCTCTCCATTCCATTTCAATCCATTCCATTACTTTCTTTTTCATTCCTCTCATTTTCATTCAATTCTCTGTTTTCCATTCCTCTGCATTCAATTTCAAACCATTCCTTTCTGTTCCTCTCTATTCCATTCCATTCCATTCCTCCCCTTTGCATTCCATTCCTCTCCATTCCATTCTATTCATTTGCATTCTTCTCCTTTCTATTCAATCCTCTTCCATTCCATTCCATTCCTCCCCATTTCATTCCATTTCTCTCCATAGCATTCTATTCCATTGCATTCTTCTCCCTTCTATTCAATTCCTCTCCATTCCATTCCATTCTTTCCATTCTCTTCTATTCGTCTCCATTCCTTTCCTTGCATTCCTGTCCTTTTCTCTCCATTCTATTTCACTCCATTGCATTCCTTTGAATTCTATTTAATCGATACATCTCTATTTCCTTCATTCCATTCTATTCCATTTCATTCCTCTCCTTTCCATTCCATTCCATTTCATTCTATTTCATTCCATTCTCTTCCATTCCGTTTCTCTCCATTCAGTTCCATTTCATTCTATTTATCTCCTTTCCTTTCCATTCCTCTCCATTGCATTCCACTCTATTCCTTTGCATTCCATTCTTCCCCCTTCCATTTCATTCTTCTCTATTCCAATCCATTCCTCGCCATTCTATTGCCATCTATTCCATTTCATTCCTCTGTATTCCTTTCCATTCTATTCTTTACATTCCTATCCATTCCTTTCTAATCCATTCCATTCTGTTCCTCTCTGTTCCATTCCATCGCAATCCATTCCAGTCTATTCCATTCCATTCCTTTCCATTCCTCTCCATTTGTCTCCAATTCATTCAATTCCTTCCATTTCATTCCATTCTATTCATTCCATTCCATTCCTTCCCCTTCTATTCGACTACATTCCATTTCATTCCATTCATCACCATTCCTCTCCATTCTATTCCATTCCATTCCATTCCTTTCAATTCCATTTTACTGGATTCCTCTCCATTTCCTTTCCATTCTTTTCATTTCCATTGTTCTCCATTTCATTCCATTCAATTTCATCCCATTCTCTTACTCTCCATTTCATTGCATTCCATTCCCTTCTTTTCGACTCCACTCCATTCCATCCCATTCCTGTCCATTCCTGTCCATCCTATTCCATTCCGTTCCATTCCCTTCAATTCCATTTTACTCCATTCCTCTACATTTCCTCCATTCCGTTCTATTCTATTTCATTCTGTTCCATTACTCTCCATTCCATTGCATTCCCTTCCATTCCATTCCATTCCATGCCATTCCACAGCATTTAATTAAATTCCATTCCATTCGAAACTTCTGCATTTCATTCAATTCCACTCGATTCCATACCACTCTACTTCATTCCTTCCCATTCCTTTCTATTCCAAACCTCACCTTTCATTTCCAATCCATTCCATCTATTCTATACCCTTCCATTCCTCTCCATTCCTTTGTATTCCATTCAATTCATTTCCATTCCATTTCTTTCCATTGCATCCATTTCATTCCATTCCATTCCACTGCCTTGATTGTTCTCCCTTCCACTCCAGTCCTTTCCATTCCATTTCATATCATTCCATTCCTCAATATTCCATTCCTTTCCATTCATTTCCTCTCCATTCTATTCCATTCCATTCCATTCTTTTAATTCCATGTATGCGAAACTTCTCCATTTACCCATTCAATTCTATTCCATTCAATTCTTCTCCGTTCTATTCAATTCCATTTCATTCTATTCCATTACTCTCCATTCCATTCCACTCCATTCCATTGCAAATGATTCTCTTCCATGCCAATCCCTTCTATTCCATTCCATTCCTTCCCATTCCTATCCTTTTCTTTCTGCTCCATTCCATTCCATTCCTCTAAATTCTATTCCTGTCCTCTCCCTTCCTCAACATTCCTTTCCATTTCCTTCCATCCTTCTTCTCCATTCCATTGTATTCCATTCCATTCCATTTCACACCATTGCCTTCCATCCCATTCTTCTCCCTTCCAATCCATTTCTCTTCATTCCATTCCATTCTTCTCCATTCAATTCCAGTTCATTCCATTTCTTTTCCATTCCATTCCATTCCATTTCAAACCATTCCATTCCATGCTCTCCATTCCATTCCATCCCATTCCATTCTGTTCTATTCCATTCCTTTTCTCTCCATTCCTCTCCATTCCATTCCATTCCATTTCTTCCATTCCATTCCATTCCATTCCATTCCACTGCATTCCATTTCATCCATTCCATTCCATTCCATGCCTATCCTTTGCTTTCCATTCCATTTCATTCCATTCCTCTCCTTTCCATTCCATTCCTCTTCCTTCCATAAGATTTCTTTTTATTCCATACCATTTGTTCCTTTTGATTGTGATCCAATCCATTACATTGCACTCCTTTCCATTCCATTCCATTCTTCTCCCTTCCATTCCAATTCTCTCCATTCCATTCCATGCCTATCCTTTCCTTTCCATTCCATTGCATTCCGTTCCTCTCCTTTCCATTCCATTCCTTTCCCTTCTGTAAGATTACTTTTTATTCCATACCATTTGTTCCTTTGATTATGATCCATTCCATTACATTGTACTCCTTTCCATTCCATTCCATTCTTCTCCTTTCCATTCCAATTCTCTCCATTCTATTCCATTCAGTTCCTCACCATTCCATTTCTCTTCAATACATCCATTCCGTAACATTCCACTCCACTGCATTCCATTCTTCCCGCTTCTATTCCATTCCTTTCCATTCCATTCCATTTCCCTACATTCCATTCCGTTCCCTTCTATTCGACTCCATTCTATTCCAATTTCCTAAATTCCTCTCCATTCTCTTTCATTCCATTATATTCTGTCAATTCCTTTTTATTCCATTTCTCTCCATTTCCTCCATTCCATTTTATTACATTCCATTCTGCTCCATTGCATTCCACTCCATTCCATTCCATTCCACACTATTACATCCCATTCAATTCCATTTCATTTGATTCCATTCCATTCCTTCCCATTCCTATCCTTTCTATTCTGTTCCATTCCATTCTGTTCCTCTGCTTTCCATTCCATTCCTTTCCCTTCTTCAACATTCCTCTCCTTTCGATAACCATTCCTTCCTTTCCATTCTGTTCCTTTGCATTCTACTCCATTCCAATCCATTGCATTCCATTTTTCTCCCTTCCATTTCATTCTTTTCCTTTCCATTCCATTCCATTCCTCTCCATTCGATTATTTTCTATTAGTCTCCATTCAATTACATTCTATTCCTCTCCATTCTATCCCACCCCAATCCATTCCACCCCATTGCAATCCATTCCATTCCAAACCTCTGTATTCCATTCAATTCCACTCCATTCCATTGCATTCCTTTCATTTCAATTTTATTCACTTCCTCTCCAATTCCTCCATTCTATTCATTTCATTCCATTCAATTTCATTCAATTCCATTCTTCTCCATTCCATTCCATTCCACACCATACCATTCCATTCCATTCCGTTCCATTCCACTCCATTCCATTCCTCTCTATTGCAATCCATTCCTCTCCATTTTATTATATTCCATTGCATTCTTCTCCCTTCTATTCAATTCCTCTCTATTCATTCCATTCCATTATATTCATTCCGTTCATTCCATTCCCTTCTATTAGTTTCCATTCCTATCCTTGCATTGCTCTCCTTTTCTTGCCATTCTATTTTATTCCATTCCATTCCTTTCAATTCTATTTAATCGGTTCATCTCTATTTCTTTCATTCCATTCTATTCCATTTCATTCCTCTCCTTTCCATTCCATTCCATGTCATTCTATTCCAGTCCTGTCCATTCCATTCCATTCTGTTTCTCTTCATTCCGTTTTTTTCATTCCATTTCTCTCCCTCTGTTCCTTTCCTCTGTATTCAATTCCTTTCTATTCCATTCCTCTCAATTCCATTCCGGTCATCTCCATTTCATTCCATTCCAATCTATTCCATTACTCATTTCATTTCTTCCCATTCCATTCCATTCCTCACCATTCCTCTCCATTCATCCCCACTATCCATTCTATTCAAGTCCTTTTCATTCCATTCCATTTTTCTCCATTCGTTTCCATTCCATTCCGTTCCATTCCTCTCCTTTCCATTCATTTCCATTTAACTCCTTTACATTCCTTTCAAATAGTCTCCATTTCTTTCTGTTCCCATCCCTTCCATGTCTTTCCTCTAAATTTCAGTCCATTCCATTCCTCTCCATTCCCTTCCATTCTTTTCCATTCTATTTCGTTCCATCCATTCTTTTTCATTTCATTCTTCTCCATTCAATTCATTTCCATTCTATTTCTCTCCATTCCATCCATTCTGTTCCACTCCCTTCCACTGCATTCCATTCTTCTCCCTTGCATTCCATTTTTTTCATTCCATTCCATACCATTTCATTCCACTTCTCTGCATTCTATTCCATTCCCTTGTATTCGACTCCATTCCATTCTATTCCATTCTCCGGAATTCCTCTCCATTCTATTTCATTCCATTGCATTCTTTAATTCCATTTTATTCTATTCCTCTCCGTTTCCTCCATTCTATTTTATTACATTCCATTATGCTCCATTCCATTCCATTCCATTGCATTCCTTTCCATACCATTCCATTCCATTCCTTTCCATTCTGTTCCATTCTATTACATTGCACTCCTTCCCATTCCATTCCATTCTTCTTCCTTCCATACCATGCCACTCCATTCCATACCAATACATTCCATGCTGTACCTCTCCATTCCATTCCATTCCACTCCATTCCATTCCATCCCATTCCATTCCATTGCATTCCTTTCCATTCCATTTCATTCCATTCCGTTTTATTGCATTGCTCTTTATTCCTATCCGTGACTTTCCCTTCTATTCGAATCAATTCCATTCCATTCCATTCCTTTCCATTCCTCCCCTTTCTATTCCATTCCATTGCATTCCATTCCTTTCATTTCTATTTTATTCAATTCCTCTCCAATTCCTCTATTCCCTTCATTTCCATTCCATTCTTCTCTCTTCCATTCCATTTCATTCTATTCCATGTTTTTCCAATCTATTCCATTCCGTTCCATTCCTCTCCATTGCATTCCATTCCTCTCCATTGCATTCCATTCCATTCCATTTATTCCATTCTCTTCTATCCGTGTCTATTCCTTTCCATTGCATTCCTCTCCTTTTCTCTCTATTCTATTTTCTTCCATTCCATTCCTTTCAATTCCGCTTCATCTATTCATCTTTATTTCCTTCATTCCATTCTATTCTATTTCATTCCTCTCCTTTTCATTCCATTCCATTTCATTCCAGTCCAATCCCTACCTCTGCATTCCATTCAATTCCACTCCATTCCATGCCACTCCACTGCATTCCGCCCCACTCCTTTCCATTTCTATCCAACCTATACGTTCCATTCCATTCCATCTATTCTATGCCATTCTATTCCTCTCCATTCCATTCTATTCCATTCTGTTCATCTCAATTCCATTTCTTTCCTTTGCATACATTTAGTTCCATTCCATTCCACTGCATTTCATTGCTCTCACATCCATTCCAGTCCTTTCCATTCCATTCAATTCCATTCCAGTCCTATCCTTTCCTTCTGCTCCATTTAATTCCATTTCTTTCCTCTCCATTCCCTTCCCTTCATCTCCCTTCTTCAACATTCCTTTCCATTCCCTTCCATTATTCCTTTCCATTCCGTTCCATTCCATTCCATTCTACACCATTCCATTCCTTCCCATTCTTCTCCCTTCCATTCCACTCCATTCCATTCCCTTCCTTTCCTTTTCATTCCTCTCCTTTTTGTTCCATTCCATTCTTTCCTTTCCTCTCCTTGCCATTTCAAACCATTCCATTCCGTTACTCTCCATTCCATTATCTCCATTCCGTTCAATTCCATTCCTTCCTTTGCATTATATGCCTTGCCATTCCATTCCAAACTATTCCATTCCTTTCTATTCCTTTTCTTTACATTCCATACCAATGCATTCCATTCCATTCCATTCCAGTCCTATTCTTTCCTTTCCATTCCATTCCAATGTGCCGGGGACCAGCTCCAGCCAGGTTCAGGGTACCCCAAAGGTGGAGACGGCGTTGGCGATTCAGGGGAAGAAGAAAGAGAGGGAGAAAGAAAGAGACTGGACTCCAGTCTAGTGCAGAAGCGATGTGTGTTATTGGGAATTACAACGCATCTTTTATACACAAAGTCAGATGTGGGAGGGGCGTTCCCCACCCACCAGAAACCTTAATCCATGAAAACTTAATCAATGATTGCCTTTAAACCCTTTTCATATGATAATCTTAAAATCCCATAACAAAGGATAACCTAATCTGTGACTGACATATTCTATAAGCCTTTTTTATCCTAAGCTGATTGATTTATGCCAAGTTAAACAATTCTATAGAAGCTTAAGCATTTACTTTACAAATGAAAGTGGCCCATCCCAGAATGTTTGAAATGTGGCCCAGTTCAAAGTTCACAGTGGGCTACCTGCAAATAACCCAGCCGCATTCTTTCAACAAAATGTCTGTCTTCTAAAACCATATTCTACAATTTACACCTTCAATAAATCCCAAGATCATGACCCAGAAGCCTGTGACCAATACTAAGGCTCTTAGATGTGACACGAGTTTGAATTATAAGTTGTGTGAAAGCCAAAACTGCAGTTTGCAGAAGAATGGGAGCAATGAGCTTCTAAAGTTAGCTTGTGTTCATCCCGGTCTCAGAGTTTTTATATTTTGAGCTCACAGGAGCTTAATCTGGTTAGTGCTGAGTAGAAAGGGGGAGGAAATGGGGTCAAATAGCTCCCTAACGCATCCTAGTGGTCTAGGGGTCAATGGCCCTTCCTGATCCCTAACGCTCAGTGGGCCTCCATGGCTGGCTCCCAGCATCTCCTCCTTTTTTATTTTTTATTTTTTTTGCACGAAACCATGAAACTCCATATTGAGCTGACTCTTCTTTAGCACTCTGAAGATGATTGGGAGTAAATACAGCAACAAAAGAATCACTGCTCCACAAATGCCCACATTGATGAGTATAGACATTAATGTTTTTTGGTTAGCAAATGATGCCTGAATTTCTTGATGTAATTTAGTAAGGTCTATACACATGTCTGAATGGTTCCAGATTCCAAGTTACTTTGTCCCAAGTATGGACAGATTTAAACTCAGAGTGACATTGGAGAGCCAATTTCTTTTTTAAGGTCACAGGTTCTTGCCCTACTGCTAAAACTCCTTCCTACAAAGCACTAACCTTACTTTCCAACTTCTGGTCTATGATTTCCTGAGTAGCTATGGCAATAGAAACATTTTTATACAACTGATCAGCAAGCATAGTTGTATGAACTTCCCTATAATGCTACAGCTCAAAAGTAGCTATTAAAACTGTAACTCCTAAAATTAAAAGTAGCCAAAAATCTTTTCTGTCTTTCTAAAAGAGCATTAGCCTCATACAATATCTGTAACCATATGCATCATACCAACGAGATGAGAATTATACAAGAATCATCAAATAAGATGGCTGCTCAAGAATAACAAAACCTTTGTAAAAGGCATTAGTCAAACAATTAGTTAAAAATACACCCAGTACAAGACACCTTATAAACATTGTGTAGAGCCATTAAAACCCCAGTCACTAATATATAGTCTTTCACCAGGTACAGTATAGTCCACCTTAGAGTTATAAGCACAGTCTCTCCATTTCAGGAAGCCAGTATCTCGCTGGATGAGTGACCAGTCCTTTTCCATATCATTGAAGGGACAAGCAGGTACGCTGAGAGGTGGTGTCCATTAAACACAATTGAACAGTTAGGGTCACAGCTGAGATTGAGCAAAGACATACTAGGATACAAGTCGACTCCTACTTCCTGCATCTCTGCAGTACAGATGGTGAAAGAGTTGCAGATCACCTTGTCCTGAGTTTGGCATCGGATACAATCACACTTAAAGCAGTATTGGTCCCTCAGCTGCTTCCAGTGCTCCTCACTGGTCAGCAGCATATTCAGGTAGCAGATGGTGAGCTCTTCTCCCACCTCAATGTCTCGGACTGCACGCAGTAAGTTTATCTTATGTTTTTGGTCCTGCATTCTTTTCTCCTCCCAGTTGTTAAAGACTTTAAAGACTGTGTCCAATAGTTATAGCTGAGGGGTTTGTGGGCCCTTTTCTAATTTTTGGAGTTTGCACCAGTGCTGACTGAGAGATAAAATACATCCAAAAGAACTTGTCCTTCCAGTCTAGTCTGCTTATTAACACCTATTTTGTAGTTAGCTAACAGGATTCACTTATATGATTCCTTTACTTCCGTCTGGGAAAGTTGAACTTGAGAGAAATTTATCATAAGAAGACAACAAAGAATTGTTAACATCCTTTTGTCTGAGCTGCCCCCTTGAGAAGGGAGGGTGAGAAGTCTGGAGGTTGGGGTTAGGTGCCATGGCCTTTGGCACCCACCCCTTCTCCAAAGGTAAAAGAGAAAGACTGGAGGCTAGGGTCAGGTGCCGTGGCCTTTGTGGTGTCATCCACCGAGTGCAAATTGTTCCATAATAGTAATAGCATAAGAAGTTGTAGGACCATACCGAGTACAAGCCTCTTTAAGTTCTTTAATTAATTTATATGGTAGCGGCTCCCAGTGAGATGCCTCATTTACTGTGCCTTCTTCCATATAAATTACTGGAAAGCAAGAAGACAAGGTAAAAAATCCCTCTTCTTCTGCCTTTTTTCTGGCTCCCTGCATACCTACATTAGTCAGAGACACATACCGAGGTGTGAATTTTGGTGTTTTCACCTTATTTCTAGTAAAGGGTATGGAAGGAGGTGCCTTGGCAACATTAGCAAGATTTTTTCGCTTATGATACCCAATCACTTCCTCCATTTCCTCCTTGGGGAAAAATTCATCATCTAAAGGAGGCGCCGAGGCTACGGCCAGCAGGGGAGTGTCTTTATTTTTGGCCGGAATTTTGGAGGAATCGTACTGTAGGTAAAAAACATCCTGGATACTATTCCATAAAGCTAAGGTGTACAAAATGCAAGAGTCAAGACAACTGGTTCCTTTATTGGACAATATGTGCAAAATACTAATAGACATCAGAATACTTATGAACAAACTAACTCTGGCCTATAATTCAGCCATGGCTCTTAAACTGCTCACCCTTCCTTGCTCTGCCTGTCTCTGCAGAGGTTTCCTGAAAGAGAAAGCTTACCTTGAGATCCCACATTCAGGCACCACTTGCTGGGGACCAGCTCCAGCCAAGTTCAGGGTACCACAAAGGTGAAGACTGCATTGGCGATTGGGGGGAAGAAGAGAGAAAGAGAGAGAGAGAAAGAAAGAGACTGGACTCTGGTCTAGTGCAGAAGCGATGTGTGTTATTGGGAATTACAATGGGTCTTTTATACACAAAGTCAGATGTGGGAGGGGAGTTCCCCTCCCACCAGAAACCTTAATCCATGAAAACTTAATCAATTATTGCCTTTTAAACCCTTTTCATATGATAATCTTAAAATCCCATAACAAAGGATAACCTAATCTGTGACTGACATATTCTATAAGCCTTTTTCATCCTAAGCTGATTGATTTATGCCAAGTTAAGCAATTCTATAGAAGCTTAAGCATTTACTTTACAAATGAAAGTGGCCCGACCCAGAATGTTTGGAATGTGGCTCCATCCAAAGTTCACAGTGGGCTACCTGCAAGTAACCCAGCCGCATTATTTCAACAAAATGTCTGTCTTCTTAAACCATATTCTACAATTTACACCTTCAATAAATCCCAAGATCATGACCCAGAAGCCTGTGACCAATACTAAGGCTCTTAGATGTGACACAAGTTTGAATTATAAGTTGTGTGAAAGCCAAAACTGCAGTTTGTGGAAGAATGAGAGCAATGAGCTTCTAAAGTTAGCTTGTATTCATCCCGGTCTCAGAGTTTTTATATTTTGAGCTCACAGGAGCTTAATCTGATTAGTGCTGAGTAGAAAGGGAGAGATATGGGGTCAAATAGCTCCCAAATGCATCGTAGTGGTCTCAGGGTCAACGGCCCTTCCTGATCCCTAACGCTCAATGGGCTTCCATGGCTGGCTCCCAACACCAATGTATTCCATTCCTCTCCTTTCCATTTCATTAATTTCACTTCCATAATAACCTCTTTATTCCATACCATTCTTTCCTTTCAATTATGATCCATTCTATTCCATTGTACTCCTTTCCATTCCAGTTCATCTCTCTCCAATCCTTTCCAGTCCTCTCCATTCCATTCAATTCCATTCTCTTCATCTCCATTCCATTTCTCTCCATTCCATCCATTTCGTTCCATTTCTTTCCACTGCATTCCATTCTTCTCCCTTCTATTCCATTCCTTTCCACTCCATTCCATTTCTCTACATTCCACTCCATTCCCTTTTATTTGACTCCATTCCATTCTATTCCATTCTCCAAAATTCCTCTCCATTCTATTTCATTCCATTTCATTCTTTCAATTCCATTTTATCCCATTCCTCTCCATTCCATTTTATTACATCCCACTCTGCTCCATTCCATTCTATTTTATTCTATTCCATTCAATTTCATTCCATTTCGTTCAATTCGATTCCATTCCATTCCTATCATTTCTATTCCATTTCATTCCATTCCGTTCCTCTGCTTTCCAATCCATTCCTCTCCCATCCTCACCATTCCTCTTCATTCCATTCCATTCCTTCCTTTCCATTCCATTCCATTGCATTCCACTCCATTCCAATTCATTGCATTCCAATTTTCTCCCTTTCATTCCATTCTTCTCCATTGCATCCCATTCCTCTCTATTCCTTTCCACTTGATTTCCTTCTATTCGACTCCATTCAATTACATTATATTCCTCTCTATTCTATTCCATTCCATTCCATTCCAATCCATTCTAAACCTCTGCATTCCATTCAATTCCACTCCATTCCATTCCATTCCAATTCTTTCTGTTCCATTGCATTCCATCTCTTTTATATTCCATCACATTTCTCTCCATTCCATTCTGTTCCATTTAGTTGGTCCCAATACCATTTCTTTCCATTCCATCCAATCCATTCCATTCTATTCCACTGAATTTCATTCCTCTCCTTTCCATTCCATACCTTTCCTCTACATTTCATTAAATTCCATTGTATTCATCTCCATTATATTGCATTCCATTACATTCTTTCAATTCCATTTATTCAATTCCTCTCTGTTTTCCCCATTCCATTTTTCCAATTCTATACCTTTTCTTTTCATTCTATTCTATTACTCTCCATTCCATTCCAAACCACTCTTCCATTTGAATCCATTCTATTCTATTCCATTCCATTCCTTTCATTTCCTTTCCACTCCATTCCATTCCTTTTCATTCCTCTCCTTTCCTTTCCATTCCTCTCCCTTCCTCAACATTCCTTTCCATTCTCTTCCATTCCATCTTTTCCATTCCGTTCCATTCCTTTCATTCCACTCCATTCCATCCCATTCTATTCTCCCTTCCATTCCATTCCTCTCCATTCCATTCAATTCCTCTAAATTCCATTCAAACCCATTCCATTACTTTCCTTTTCATTCCTCTCCTTTCCGTTCAATTCCCTTCTTTCCATTCCTCTGCAATTTCAAACCATTCCTTTTCATTCCTCTCTATTCCATTTCATTCCACTCCTGTCTATTCCATTCCATTCCATTCCACTCCAAACAATTACTTACCATTCCAATCCATTCCATTCCCATACTTTCTTTTCCATTCCATACAATTGCATTCCATTCCTCTCCTTTCCATTCCATTCCTCTCCCTTCCTTAAGATTCCTCTTTATTCCATTCCATTCCTTTCTTTCTCTTCTGTTCCTTCTATTCCATTGCACTCCTTTCCATTCCATTCCACTCCTCTTCATTTCATTCCTCTCCATTCCATTACAATACATTCCATGCCATTCCTCTCCATTCCATTATATTCCTCTACATTCCATTCCATCGCATTCCATTCCATTGCATTCCATTCCATTCCATTTCTTTCTATTCCATTTTTCTCCATTCCTCTCCATTCCATTCCCTTCTATTCGAGTAAATTACATTGTATTCCATTCCTCTCTATTCCTCTAAATTCTATTCCTTTCCATTCCTGTCATTTCCATTTTATTCTATTCCTCTCCAAATCCTCCTTTCCATTCATTTCCATTCCATTCTCCTCTATTCCATTCAATTCCATTTCATTCGATTCCGTTCTTCTCCATTCCATTCCATTCCTCTTTATAGCATTCCATTCCTCTCCATTATAGCCTATCCCATTGCATTCTTTCCCTTCTATTCAATTCCTGTCTATTCCATTCCATTCCCTTTCATTCTGTTAATTCCATTCCCTTCTATTTGTCTCCATTTCTTTCCTTGCATTCCTCTCCTTTTCTCTCCATTCTATTTCATTCCATTCCATCCTTTCAATTCCATTTCATCTATTCCTCTCTATTTCCTTTATTCCACTTCATTCCATTTCATTCCTCTGCTTTCCATTCCATTCCATTTCATTCTATTCCATTCCTGTCCATTTCATTCCATTCCATTCAGTTTCTCTCCATTCAGTTCCATTCCATCCATTTCTCTCCAATCCTTTCCGTTCCTCTTCATTCAATTCCTTTCTATTCCATTCCTCTCAATTCCATTTCGTTCATCTCCATTTCTTTTCGTTCCTCTCTATTCCATTACTATTCTTTCCATTCCATCCCATTCCATTCCTTTCCTCTACATTCCATTCCATTTCTTTCATTTCCTCTCCATTCTATTCCATTCCATTACATTCTTTCAATTCCATTTATGTGAATCCTCTCCATTTACCCATTCAATTCTATTCCATTCAATTCTTCTCCATTCTATTCTATTCCATTCCATTTCATTCTATTCCATTACTCTCCATTCCATTCCACTCCATTCCATCACAAAAGATTATCTTCCATTTCAATCCTTTCTATGCCATTCCATTCACTTCCATTCCATTCTTATCCCTTCCTTTCCGCTCTACTCCATTCTATTCCTCTCCATTCCATTCTTCTCCCTTCCTCACCTTTCCTTTCCATTCCCTTCCATTCTTCCTCTCCATTCCATTCCATTCCATTCCACATCATTGCCTTCCATCCCATTCTTCTCCCTTCCATTCCATTTCTCTCCATTCCATTCCTCTCCATCCCATTCCAGTTCATTCCATTTCTTTCCTTTTCATTTCTCTCCTTTGCATTCCATTCCAATCTTTCTATTCCTCTCCATTCCATTTCAAACCATTCCATTCCGTACTCTTCATTCCATACCACTATCTCCATTCAATTCCAATCCTTATCATTACGCTCCATTCCATTCCATTCCTTCATTCCATTCCATGCCTTCATTCCATTCCATTCCATTCCATTCCCATCCCTTCTATTCGACTCTGTTCCATTCCATTCCATTCCATTCCTCTCCATTCCTCTCAATTCTATTCCATTCCATTGTATTTCTTTCAATTCCATTTTACTCAATTCCTCTCCATTTCCTCCATTCCATTCTATTCCATTTAATTTAATTTCATTTCATCCTATTACACTACTCTCCATCCCATTGCATTCCATTCCTTTCTTTTCAACTCCATTCCATTCCATTCCTGTCCACTCTATTCCATTCCATTCCATTCCTTTCACTTCCATTTTACTTGATTCCTCTACATTTCCTCCATTCCATACCATTCCATTCAATTCCATTCCAAACCTCTGCTTTCCTTTCTATTCCACTCCATTCCATACCACTCCACTGCATTCTTCTCCATTCTTTTCCATTCCAATCCCCTCCTTTCCATTCCATTCCATGCCATCTATTGTATACCATTCCATAACTCTCCTTTACATTGTGTTACATTCGATTTGTCTCCATTCCATTTATTTCAATTGTATTCATTCTGCTCCATCCCACTCCACTGCATTTCATTCCTCTCCCTTCCATTCCACTCCTTTCCACTCCTTTCCATTCCATTCCATTCCTTTCATTTCCTCTCCATTCTATTCCATTCCATTCCATTCTTTCAATTCTATTTATGTGAATCCTCTCCATTTTCCTATTCAATTCTATTCCATTCAATTCTTCTCCATTCTATTCTATTCCATTCCATTTTATTCTATTCCATTACTCTTCATTCCATTCCACTCCATTCCATGACAAAAGATTCTTTTCCATTCCAATCCCTTTTATTCCATTCCATTCCCTTCCATCCCATTCTTATCCTTTCCTTTCTGCTCCATTCCATTTCATTCCTCTCCATTTCATTCCATTCTCCGCCCTTCCTCACCATTCCTTTCCATTCCCTTCCATTCTTCCTTTCCATTCCGTTCCATTCCATTCCATTCCATTCCACACCATTGCCTTCCATCTCATTCTTCTTCCTTCCATTCCATTTCTCTCCATTCCATTCCATTCCTTCCTTTCCATTCCATTCCATTGCATTCCACTCTATTCCATTGCATTCCATTCTTCTCCCTTCCATTCCATTCTTCTCCTTTCCATTCCATTCCTCGCCATTCTGCAATCCATTCCATTCCATTCCATTCCTCTACATTTCTTTCCATTCCATTCTTTACATTCCTATCCATTCCTTTCCAATCCATTCCATTCCGTTCCTCTCCATTCCATTCCATCGCAATCCATTCCAGTCTATTCCATTCCATTCCTTTTCATTCCTCTCCGTTTCTCTCCAATCCTTTCAATTCCATTCCATTCCATTCCTTTCCCTTCTATTTGACTCCATTCCATTCCATTCCATTCATGGCCATTCCTCTCCATTCTATTCTATTCCATTCCATTCCTTTCAATTCCATTTTACTGGATTCCTCTCTATTTCCTACTTTCCATTCTTTTCTCTTCCATTCTTCTCCTTTTCATTCAATTCCATTTCATCCTATTCCCTTACTCTCCATTCCATTGCATTCCATTCCTTTCTTTTTGACTCCACTCCATTCCTTTCCATTCCACTCCATTCCTGTCCATTCTATTCCATTCCCTTCAATTTCTTTTTACTCCATTCCTCTACATTTCCTGCATTCCATTCCATTCCATTCCATTTCATTCTATTCTATTCTTCTCCATTCCATTCCATTCCATTCCACACCATACATTCCATTCCATTCCGTTCCATTCCATTCCATCCCATTTCATCCCATTCCTCTCCATTCCATTCTATTCCATTGAATTCTTCTCCCTTCTATTCAATTCCTCTCTATTTCGTTCCATTCCATTCATTCTATTTATTCCATTCCCTTCTATTGGTCTCCATTCCTATCCTTGCATTCCTCTCCTTTTCTCTCCATTCAATTTCATTCCATTCCATTCCTTTCAATTCTATTTAATCGATTCATCACTATTTGTTTCATTACATTCTATTCCATTTCGTTCCTCTCCTTTCCATTCCATTCCATGTCATTCTATTCCACTCCTGTTATTCCATTTCATTTCATTCCATTTTGTTTCTGTCCATTCAGTTTCTTTCCATTCCATTTCTCTCCATTCTGTTCCATTCCTCTGATTTAATTCCTTTCTCGTCCAGTCCTCTCAATTCCATTCTGTTCATCTCCATTTCATTCCATTCCAATCTATTCCATTACTCTTCATTCCATTCCATCCCATTCCATTCCACTCCTCACCATTCCTCTCCATTCATCCCCACTCTCCATTCTATTCAAGTCCATTCCATTCCATTCTTCTCCATTCTTTTCCATTCCATTCCATTGCATTCCATTCCATTCCATTCTATTCCATTCCATTCCTCTCCTTTCCATTCATTTCCATTGAATTCCTTTACATTTCCCTCAAATCCTCTCCTCTGTTCATTTCTATTTCCTTTCCATTCCAACCCCTTCCATGCCATTCCTCTCAATTTCAGTCCGTTCCATTCCTCTCCATTCCCTTCCATTTCTCTCTTTTGCATTCCTCTCCATTCACTTCCGCTCTTTTCCATTCTATTTCATTCCATACATCCTTTTTCATTTCATTCTTTCCCATTCCATTGTATTCCATTCAATTCATCTCCATTCCATCCATTCTGTTCCATTCCATTCCACTGCATTCCATTCTTCTCCCATTCCATTGGTTTCATTTCATTCCTTTCCATTTCTCTACATTCCATTCCAGTCCCTTGTATTCGACTCCATTCCTTTGTATTCCATCCTCCAGAATTCCTCTCCATTATATTTCATTCCGTTACATTCTTTAATTCCATTTTATTCCATTCCTCTCCATTTCCTCCATTCCATTTTATTACATTCCATTATGCTCCATTACATTCCATTTCATACCATACCATTCTATTCCATTCCATTCCTTTCCATTCTGTTCCAGTCTATTACATTGCATTCCTTCCCATTCCATTCCATTCTTTTCCCTTCCATTCCATTCCCCTCCTTTCCATACCAATACTTTCCATACTGTTCCTCTCCATTCCATTTCATTCCTCTCCTTTCCATTCCATCCCATTCCATTCCATTGCATTCCTTTCCATTCCATTCCATTCCATTCCGTTCTATTGCATTGCTCTTCATTCCTATCCGTTCCTTTGCCTTCTATTTGAATCAATTCCATTCCATTCCATTCTTCTCCATTCCTCACCGTTCTATTCCATTCCATTGTATTCCTTTCCTTTCATTTCTATTTTATTCAATTCCTCTCCAATTCCTCTATTCCCTTCATTTCCATTCCATTCTTCTCTCTTCCATTCTATTTCATTATATTCCATATTTTTCCCTTCCATTCCATTCCATTTCACTCCATTCCATTTCATTCCTCTCCATTGCATTCCATTCCACTCCATTGCATTCCATTCCTTTCCATTCCATTCCATTCCACTTATTCCATTCCCTTCTATTCCTTTCCATTTCTTTCCATTGCATTCCTCTCCATTCTATTTCATTCCATTCCATTCCTTTCAATTCCGTTTCCTCTATTCATCTCTATTTCCTTCATTCCATTCTATTCTCTCCTTTTCTTTCCATTCCTTTCCATTTCATTTTATCCCATTTCTGTCCATTCCATTCCATTCCATTCCTCTCCATTCATCCCCACTCTCCATTCTATCCAATTCCATTCCATTCCAATCTTCTCCATTCCATTCCATTCCATTCTGTTCCTCTCCTTTCCATTCCGTTCCATTAAATTCCTTAATATTCCTTTCAAATACTCTCCATTCCTTTCCATTCCTATCCCTCCCATGCCATACCTCTCAATTTCAGTCTATTCTATTCATCTCCATTCCCTTTCATTTCTCTTTTGCATTCCTCTCCATTCCCTTCTTCTCCTTTGCATTCTATTTCATTCCATCCATTCTTTTCCAATTCATTCTTCTCCATTCCATTCTATTCCATTCATTGCGTCTCCATTCCATTTCTCTCCATTCCATCCATTCTGTTCCATTCCACTTTATTCCATTCTTCTTCCTTCCATTCCATTATTTTCCATTCCATTCCACTTCATTCCATTTCTCTACATTTCATTCCATTCCCTTGTATTCGACTCCATTCCATTCTATTCCATTCTCCAGAATTGCTCTCCATTTTATTTCATTCCATTACATTCTTTAATTCCATTTTATTCCATTCCTCTCCATTTCCTCCATCCCATTTTATTAGATTCCATTGTCCTACATTTTATTCCATTCCATTCCTTTCCTTTCCCTTTTGTTCCATTCTATTACATTGCACTCCTTCCCTTTTCATTCCATTCTTCTCCCTTTCATTCCATTCCACTCCTTTCCATACCAATATATCCCTTGCCACTCCTCTCCATTCTTATTCCATTTGTCTCCATTCCATTCCATTCCACTCCATTGCATTCCTTTCCAGTCCATTTCATTCCATTCCGTTCTATTGCATTGCTCTTCATTCTTATCTGTTTCTTTCCCTTCTATTCAAATCAATTCCATTACATTCCTTTGCTCTCCATTCCTCCCCACTGTATTCCATTCCATTTCATTCCATTCCTTTCATATTTATTTTATTCAATTCCTCTCCAATTCCTCTATTCTCTTCATTTCCATTCCATTCTTCTCTCTTCCATTCCATTTCATTCTATTCCATGTTTCTCCATTCCTTTCCTTTCCATTCCATTCCATTCCATTCCTCTCCATTGCATTCCATTCCATTCCATTCCATACCATTCCATTCCATTCATTCCATTTCTTTTTATTCGTGTCCATTCCTTTCCATTGCATTCCTCTTCTTTTCTCTCCATTCTATTTCATTTCATTCCATTCCTTTTAATTCCATTTAATCTATTCATCTCTATTTCCTTCATTCCATTGTATTCCATTTCATTCCTCTCCTTTTCATTCCATTCCTTTCCATTTCATTCTATTCCATTCCTGTCCATTCCATTCCATTGCATTCCATTCCATCCATTCCATTCCATTCCATTCCATTCCATGACTATTCCATTCCATTGCATTCCTTTCCTCTCCTTTCCATTCCATTCCTCTCCCTTCCGTAAGATTTCTTTTTATTCCATACCTTTTGTTCCTTTCGATTATGATTCATTCCATTCCACTGCACTCCTTTCCATTCCATTCCATTCTTCTCCCTTCCATTCCAATTCTCTCCAATCTGTTCCATTCCTCTCCATTCCATTCTATTACATTCAATTCCTCACCATTCCATTTCTCTCCATTCCATTCATTCCACTTCACTGCATTGCATTCTTCCCGCTTCTATTCCATTCCTTTCCATTCCATTCCATTTCTCTACATTCCATTCCCTTCTATTTGACTCCATTCCATTCTTTTCCATTCTCCTAAATTCCTCTCCATTCTATTTCATTCCATTACATTCTTGCAATTCCATTTTATTCCATTCCTCTCCATTTCCTCCATTCATTTTATTACATTCCATTCTGCTCCATTCCATTCCATTCCACACTATTCCATGCTATTCAATACCATTTCATTTGATTCCATTCCATTACATTCCATTACATTTCCATCCTTTCTATTCCATTCCATTCCATTCTGTTCCTCTGCTTTCCATTCCATTCCTCTTCCTTCCTCAACAATCGTCTCCATTCCATACCTTTCCTTTCTTTCCATTCCGTTCCATTGCATTCCACTCTATTCCAATCCATCGCATTCCTTTTTTCTCCCTTCCATTCCATTCTTCTCCTTTCCATTCCATTCCTCTCCATTCGATTCTTTTCTATTTGACTCCATTCAATTACATTCTATTCCTTTCCATTCTATTCCACCCCAATCCATTCCACACCATTACAATCCATTCCATTCCAAACATCTGCATTCCATTCAATTCCACTCCATTCCATTCCACTCTATTGCATTCCTTTCATTTCCATTTCATTCGCTTCCTCTCCAATTCCTCCTTTCCATTCACTTCCTTTTATTCCATTTCATTCAATTCAATTCTTCTCCATTCCATTCCATTCCATACCATTCCATTCCATTCCATTTCTTTTCTCTCCATTGCATTCCATTCCTCTCCATTCCATTCTATTCTATTTCATTCTTCTCCCTTCTATTCAATTCCTCTCTATTCCATTCCATTCATTCCATTCCCTTCTATTAGTCTCCATTCCTATCCTTGCATTCCTTTCCTTTTCTCTCCATTCTATTGCATTCCATTCCATCCCTTTCAATTCTATTTAATCAATTCCTCTCTATTTCTTTCATTCCATTCTATTTCATATCATTCCTCTACTTTCCATTCCATTCCATGTCATTCTATTCCTCTCCTGTCCATTCCATTCCATTCTGTTTCTCTCCATTCAGCTTCTTTCCATTCCATTTCTCTCCATTTTGTTCCTTTCCTCTGCATTCTTTTCCTTTCTATTCCACTCCTCTCAATTCCATTCCATTCATCTCCATTTCTTTGCATTCTATTCTATTCCATTACTCTTCATTCCATTCTATCACATTCCATTCCATTCCTCTCCATTCCTCTCTATTCATCCCCACTCTCTATTCTATTCAAGTCCATTCCATTCCATTCTTCTCCATTCCTTTTCATTCCATTCCATTCCATCCATTCCACTCCATTCATTCCAGTTCATTGCTCAATATTCCATTCCATTCCATTCATTTCCTCTCCATTCTATTCCATTCCATTCCATTCTTTAAATTTCATGTATGCGAAACTTCTCCATTTACCCATTCCATTCTATTACATTCAATTCTTCTCCATTCTATTCAATTCCATTTCATTCTATTCCATTACAAACGATTCTCTTCCATTCCAATCCCTTCCATTTCATTCCTTGCCATTCCTATTCTATACTTTCTGCTCCATTTCTTTCCATTCCTCTAAGTTCCATTCCTTTCCTCTCCCTTCCTCAACATTCATTTTCATTTCCTTCAATTCTTCATCTCCATTCCATTCCATTCTGTTGGGAGCCGGCCACGGAGACCCACTGAGCATTAGGGATCAGGAAGGTCCGTTGACCCCTAGACCACTAGGATGCTTTTGGGAGCTATTGATGCCATTTCTCTCCCTTTCTACTCAGCACTAACCAGATTAAGCTCCTGTGAGCTCAAAACATAAAAGCTCTGAGACTTTCTTTCAATTCCATTTATTTGATTATTTTGATTTTTGAATGCATTCCATTACTTTCTTTCAATTCCATTTATTTGATTATTTTGATTTTTGAATGGAATGGCGAGGAATGGAATGGAATGGAAGGGAGAAGAATGGAATGGAATGGAAAGGAGTGCAATGGAATGGAAGGGAGAAGAATGGAATGGAATGGAAAGGAGTGCAATTGAATAGAAGGGAACAGAATGGAAAGGAAGGAATTGAAAGGAATAAATGGAATCTTAAGGAACGTAGAGGAATTGATTGCAAAGGAGATTAATGGAATGGAACTGAAAGGAAAGGATAGGAATAGAATGGAATTATATTCCATTCCATTCTTCTCCATTCTTTTACTTTCCATTTCATTCTATTCCATTACTCTCCATTGCATTTCAATCCATTCTATTCAATTTCAAACGATTCTATTCCATTCCAATCCATTCTATTACATTCCATTCCTTTCATTTCCTTTCCACTCCATTCTTTTACATTCTTTTCCTCTCTTTTCCTTTCCATTTCTCTCCCTTCTTCAACATTCCTTTCCATTCAATTCCATTCCTTCTTTTCCTTTCCAATCCATCCCTTTCCATTCCACTCCATTCCATTTCATTTCATTTCATTCTTCTCCCTTCCATTCCATTCCTCTCCATTCCATTCCATTCCTGTCCATTCTATTCCAATCTATTCCATTACTTTTCTTTTTATTGCTATCCTATCCATTCCTTTCCATTCTTTCCATTTCTCTCCATTCAATTGCAAACCATTTCTTTCCGTTCCTCTCCATTAAATTCCATTAGATTCCTTACATTCCATTTGATTCTATTCCATTCCATTCCATACCATTCCATTCCTGTCCTTTCCTTTCCATTCCATTCCATTGCATTCCATTCCTCTCCTTTCAATTTCATTCCTCTCCCTTTCTTAAGGTTCTTCTTTATTCTATTCTATTCTTTTCTTTCCATTCTATTCCATTGCACTCCTTTCCATTCTCTTCCCTTCCATTCCATTCCACTGCATTCCATTCCATTCCTTTCCATTCCATTCCATCCCATTCCATTCTATTGTATTCCATTCCATTCCATTCCATTTCATTCTATTTCATTGTATTCCATTCCTCTCCATTCCTCTCTGTTCTATTCCATTCCATTCCATTTCATTTATTTCCATTCCGTTCTATTCCCATCCTATCCTTTCTATTCCATTCCATTCCGTTCCGTTCCTCTGCTTTCCATTACATTTCTCTCCATTCCTTTCCATTCCGTTCCATTGAATTCCACTCCTTTCCATTGCATTCCATTCTTCTCCCTTCTATTCCATTTTTCTCCATTACATTTCATTCCTTGCCATTCCATTCCATTCCATTACCATCCTCTACATTCCATTCTTTCCATTACTATCTACTCCTTTCCAATCCATTCCATTACGTTCCACTCCATTCCATTACTTTGCATTCCATTGCAGTCTATTCCATTCCATTCCTTTCCATTCCTCTCTTCAATCCTTTCAATTCCTTCCATTCCATTTCACTCCATTCCATTCCATTCCATTCTATTGGACTCCATTCCATTTTATTCCATTCCTCTCCATTCTATTCCATTCCATTCTATTTCTTTCAATTTCATTTTATTTGATTCGTCTCCATTTCCTCCATTCCATTTGATTCATTTCCATTTTTCTCCATTTCATTCAATTTCATTTCGTACTGTTAAATTACTGTCCATTACATTGCTTTCCCTTCCTTTCTTTTCGACTCCATTCCATTCCATTCCATTCCATTCCTCTGCATTCTGGTCCAGTTTATGCCATTCCATTCCACTCTCTTCAATTCCATTTTACTTGATTCCTCTACATTTCCTCCATTCTATTCTATTCCATTTCATTCTATTCCATTACTCCTGATTCCATTCCATTCCATTCTACTCCATTGCATTCCATTCCACACTATTCCATTCCATTCCTTTCCATTCCATTCCATTCCTATCCAAACCTCCACATTCCATTCAATTCCACTAACTTCCATACCACTCCATTGCATTCCTCCCCATTTCTTTCCTTTCCATTCCCCACTTTTCTGTTCCACCTATTCTATACCAATCCATTCCTCTCCATTCCATTCTATTCCATTCAATTCATCTTCATTCCATTTCTTTCCATTGCATTCATTCCGTTCCATTCTATTCCTTTGCATTTATTTCTTTCCCTTCCATTCCAGTCCTTTCCATTCCAATCCATTCCATACCATTCCTCTACATTCTGTTATATTCCATCCCATTCATCTCCATTCGATTCCATTCCATTTCATTCTTTCAATTCCATGTATGTGAATCCTCTCCATTTACCCATTCAATACTATTCCATTCTATTCCAATCCATTTCATTAAATACCATTTTCCCCATTTCATTCAACTTCATTCCATTACAAATGATTCTCTTCCATTCCAATCCATTCTATTCCATTCCAATCCATTTCATTCTATTCCATTCCTATCTTTTCCTTCCACTCCATTCCATTCCATTCTGTTCCTCTCCTTTCCATTCCATTCCTCTCCCTTCTTCAACATTCCTTTCCATTCCCTTCCATTCTTCCTTTCCATTCCTTTCCATTCCACACCATTCAATTCTAAACCATTCTTCTCCCTTCCATTCCATTCCTCTCCTTTCCAATCTATTGCTGTCCATTCGATTCTATTCCTTTCAATTCTTCTCCATTCCATTTCTCTCAATTCCATCTATTTCTTTCCATTCCATTCCACTGCATTCCATTCTTCTCCTTTCCATTCTTTTCCATTCCGTTCCATTCCATTCCATTCCATTCCATTCCATTTCTCTACATTTCATTCCATTCCCTTCTATTCAACTCTATTCCATTCTGCTACAATCTCCGAATTTCCTCTGCATTCTATTTCGTTCCATTACATTCTTTCAATTCCATTTTATTCCATTCCTCTCCATTTCCTTCATTCCATTTTATTCCATTCCATTTTCCTCCAGTCCATTCCATTCCATTCCATTTCCATTCCATTCCATTCCATTTCCATTCCATTCCTCTCTATTGCTTTCCATTCCTCTCCATTCCATTCCATTCCATTAATTCCATTCCCTTTTATTCGTGTCCATTCCTCTTCATTGCATTCCTCTCCTTTCTTTCCATTCTATTTCATTCCATTCCATTCCTTTCAATTCCATTTAATCGATCCTCTCCATTTTCTTGCATTTCATTCTTCTCCTTTTCATTCCATTGCAATTCATTCTATTCCATTCCTGTCCATTCCACTCCATTCTATTCCGTTCTCTCCATTCAGTTCCATTACATTCCTTTTCTCTCCATTCTATTCCATTCCTCTCTATTCAATACCATTCTATTTCATTCCACTCAATTCCATTCTGTTCATCTGCATTTCTTTCCATTCCATTCTATTCCATTACTCTTCATTCCGTTCCATCCCATCCCATTCCATTGCACTCCATTCCTCTCCTTTCATCTCCACTGTCCATTCTATTCAAGTCCATTCCATTCCATTCTTCTCCATTTCTTTCCATTCCATTCTATTTTATTCCATTCCTCTCCATTTCCTCTATTCCATTTTATTACAATCCATTCTGCTCCATTCCATTCCATTTCTTTCCATTCCCTTCTATTTGACTCCATTCCATTCCTTTGAATTCCATTTCACTCTATTCATCTTCATTTCCTCCATTTCATTTTTTCATTTCCGTTCTTCTCCATTTAATTCAATCCATTTCATCCTATTCAATTACTCTCTATTCCTTTGCATTACATTCCCTTCTTTCGACTCCAATCCATTCCATTCCTTTCTATTTCACTCCATTCTATTTCATTCCATTCCTTTCAATTCTATTTTATTCGATTCCTCCACATTTCCTCCAATCCATTCCACTCCATTGCATTCCATCCCATTCCATTCCATTCCACACCATTCCATTCCATACCATTCCATTCCATGCCTCTGCATTCCATTCTACTCCACTCCATTCCTTACCACTCCACTGAATTCCTCTCCATTCCTTTCCATTCCAATCTACTCCTTTCCGTTCCCTTTCATTCCATCTATTCTATACCATTCCATTCCTTTCCCATCATTCTTTTGCATTCAATTCGTCTCAATTCCATTTCTTTCCATTGGATCCATTCCGTTCCATTCCATTACACTGCATTTCATTCATCTCCCTTCCATTCCACTGCTTTCCATTCCATTCCATTCCATTCCTCTACATTCCATTCATCTCCCTTCCATTCCACTGCTTTCCATTCCATTCCATTCCATTCCTCTACATTCCATACCATAAAATTCCATTCATTTCCTCTGCATTCTATTTCATTCCATTATACTCTTTCAATTCCATTTATGGGAATCTATTCTACCCCTTCACTTGTATTCCATTCAATTCTTCTCCATTCTATTCCATTCCATTTCATTCTATACCATTACTCTCCATTCCATTCCACTCCATTCCATTGCAAACGATTCTCTTGCATTCCAATCCATTCTATTCCATTCCATTTCTTTCCATTCCTTTCCATTTCATTCCTACCCTGTCCTTTCCACTCCATTCCCTTCCATTCCTTTCCTCTTTTGTCTATTCCATTCTTCTCCCTTCCTCAGTTTTTTTTCCATTCCCTTCCTGTTGGGAGCCGAGACCTTGAAGAAACAAACTATGGAGTATCTGATTACAAGAAGTATGCTGGTTGAGAGAAAAGCTCTGGCACACAGCGACCATGTTGAAGGAAAAAGGCCCCATGGATTCTGTTTAATAAACTTTTTGTCTTCCTGCCTGTGCATGCTCACAATTATTATATAGTTGGTTGACTAGTAACGAGATCTTTAATTTATATTATAAGAATGTATACAAAATGTTATGATTTTGATTGGAAAGACTTAAACAGTAATAGTTACTTATAGAAAACCCTTTAAGTTTCATTTAAGCTTTTAACTTTCCTTTTCCTAAAAGCTATCTTTAAGTTTCTGAAGGCTAATCTTGAGATTCTTTCAATACATTGAAACTTTCTGTACTGAAACTCTTTTTGTTGTTTTTGCCTCCAACCAAGCTGATTGCTAAGGAACAAGCTATGCCGATACTCCCCTTTTACAGTTTCTACCCCCAGTCAGGCTGTTCAATAAGTTACTATAGCAATGGGATTTCTTACAAACGGTTATGCAGTAGCTTACAAGGAAATAGATTTCAAAAATAATTAGATTTGCAATTTTATTAAGTTTGAAGATAGGATAAAAATAAGTTTATAGTTTTATAACAATAAGAATCACACATTAATGATAGTTATACATCTATGACAGTTTAGATTAAAGAAAAATTAATAAGTATAAGTTTATAAGATATAGCATAGTGTTAAAGTTTAATCATTAGACAAAATAAAATTGTTAAATCTAGATGTGGTTAAAAAGACTCATACGAATCATTGTAAGTTTTTATAGCTTAAAAGTAATTAGTTTTGGGTTAAGTGTTAAAGAATTACATAGCATTATATTTTGTTAAATCATATAGGTTAATAGAAAATTCAAGATTTTATATTAGGTAGAAATAAAAATAAACTTATAAAGTATATTAAAATCATGGAAAGCAGTTTGTGAAACTATTGCAAAAGCTCTGCATTTATCAACTTGATGTAAGCACGATACGCCTCATGGATTCGTGATTGTTGGGGCAAACAAATCTCATGATGTATGTTTCTGTAAAAAACGTTATGCCCTGTGGGACGTGTAAGCCCCTGACGACTGTTTGTCATATTGCTAAGGGTGATAGAAGAATGGTATATGAATGTTTGTCATATTGCTAAGGGTGATAGAAAATGGTATATAAGGTGGAAGAAGTTTGAATAAAATTTGGAATGGTCTTGTCCAGACCTGACCCAGAAGAACTGCCTCCGAGTCGTTTCTTCTTGCCATCATGATCCTCCCAATTCAGGCCCAACCCCCCTCAAGTCGGAACTGGCTTCTGACACCTTCCATTCTTTCCTTTCCATTCCCTTACATTCCATTCCATTCCACACCATTCCATTCCATCCCATCTCATTTTCTCCCTTCTATCCCATTCCTCTCCATTCCATTCCATTTCTCTCCATTCCATTCCATTCCTTTCCTTTTCATTCCTTTCATTTCCGTTCCATTCCATTCTTTCCATTCCTTTCCATTCCATTTCAAACCATTCCAATCCGTTACTCTCCATTCCATTCGATTATCTCCATTCCATTCCATCCCATTCCATTCCTCTCCATTCCATTCCATTCCTTCCATTCCAGTCCTTTCCATTCCATTTCAACCCATTCCATTCCTTTCCTATCCTAAACTTTATTTTCCATTCCATTTCATTTCAATCCATTCATTCCTATTCCTTCTTTTCCATTCGATTCCATTGCAATCCGTTCTTTCTCCATTCCATTCCTGTCCCTTCCTTAAGATTCCTTTTTATTCAATACCATTCGTTCCTTTCCAGTATGTTCCATTCCATTCCGTTTCACTCATTTCCATTCCTTTTCATTCTTCTCTCTTCCATTCCATTCCATTCCTCTCCATTCCATTCTATTCCTCTCCATTCCATTCCTCTGCATTCTAATCCATTTCCTTCCATTTCATTGCATTCCATTCCATTACTTTCATTCTATTCCACTGCATTCCATTCCATTCCTCTCCATTCCATTCCCTTCTATTCCACTCCATTCCATTCCATTGCTCTCCATTCTATTCCACTCCACACGATTCCATTCCATTCCAAAACTCTGCATTCAATTCTATTCCACTCCATTCCATTCCACTCCATTGCATTCCTCTCCACTCCTTTGATTTCCATTCCCATCCTTTTCGTTCCGTTGTATTCCATTTTTTATATTCCATTACATTCCTCTCCATTCCATTCTGTTCCATTCAGTTGGTCTCAATTCCATTTCTTTCCATTTCATCCAATCCATTCCATTCAATTCCGCAGAATTTCATTCTTCTTCCTTCCATTCCATTCCATTCCATACCATTCCACTACATTCCGTTAAATCCATTCCTTTCCATTCTATTGCATTCCATCACATTCTTCAATTCCATTTATTCAATTCCTCTCCATTTTCCCCATTCCATTATATTTTATTTCATTCTTCATTCTTTTCCATTCCATTTCATTCTATTCAATTACTTTCCATTCCATTCCACTCCATTCCATTCCAAACGATTCTATTCCATTCCAATTCGTTCTATTCCATTCCATTCCATTGCTATCATTTCCTTTTCACTGCATTCCATTCCATTCCATTCCTCTCCATTCAATTTCAATTCATTCCATTTCATTCCTATTCAGTCCTCTCCTTTCCCTTCCATTCCATTCTTTCCATTCCTCCTCATTCCATTTCAAACCATTCTATTCTATACTCTCCATTCCATTCCATTACTCTCCATTCCAATCCTTTGCATTCCATTCCATTCCATCCATTCCATTCCATTCCTTTCCATTCCATTCCATGCCTATCCTTTCCTTTCCATTCCATTGCATTCCATTCCTCTTCTTTATATTCCATTCCTCTCCCTTCCATAAGATTTCTTTTTATTCCATACCTTTAGTTCCTTTCGATTATGATTCATTCCATTCCATGGCACTTTTTTCCATTCCATTCCGTTCTTCTCCCTTCCATTCCAATTCTCTCCATTCCATTCCTCTCCATTCCATTCTTTTCCTTTCAATTCCTCACCATTCCATTTCTCTCCATTCCATCCATTCCGTTCCACTCCACTCCACTTCATTCCATTCTTCCCTCTTCTATTCCATTCCTTTCCATTCCATTCCATTTCCCTACATTGCATTCCATTCCCTTCTATTCGACTCCATTCCATTCTATTCCATTCTCCTAAATTTCTCTCCATTCTATTCCATTCCATTGCATTCTTTCAATTCCATTTTATTCCATTCCTTTTCATTTTCTCCATTCCATTTTATTACATTCCATTCTGCTGCATTCCATTCCACTCCACACAATTCCATTCCATTTCTATCCTTTCCATTCCATTCCATCCTGTTCCTCTGCTTTCCATTCCATTCCTTTCACTTCCTCAACATTCCTCTCCATTCCATTCAATCCTTCCTTTCCATTCCGTTCCATTGCATTCCACTCCATTCCAATCCATTGCATTCCATTTTCTCCCTTCCATTCCATTCTTCTCCTTTCCATTCCATTCCTCTCCATTCGATACTTTTCTATTCGACTCCACTCAATTGCATTCTATTCCTCTACATTCTATTCCACCCCATTCCATTCCACACCATTGCATTCCATTCAATTCCAAACCTCTGCATTCCATTCAATTCCACTCCATTCCATTCTACTTCATTGCATTCCTTTCATTTCCATTTTATTCACTTCCTCTCCAATTCCTCCATTCCATTCCATTCCATTTCATTAAATTCTATTCTTCTCCATTCCATTCCATTCCACACCATTCCACTCCATTCCATTCCATTTTGTTCCATTCCATTCCATTCCTCTCCAATGCATTCCATTCCACTCCTTTCCATTCTATTCCATTGCATTCTTCTCCCTTCTATTCAATTCCTCTCTATTCCATTCCATTCCATACCATTCCATTCCATTTCATTCATTCCATTCCCTTCTGTTAGTCTCCATTCCTATCCTTGCATTCCTCTCCTTTTCTCTCCATTCTATTTCATTCCATTGCATTCCTTTCAATTCTATTTAATCAATTCCTCTCTATTTCTTTCATTCCATTCTATTCCATTTCATTCCTCTCCTTTTCATTCCATTCCAATTTATTCTATTCCATTCCTGTCCATTCCATTCCGTTTCTCTCCATTCAGTTCCATTTTATTCCTTTTCTCTCTATTCCATTCTGTTCCTCTCCATTCAAATCCATTCTATTCCATTCCACTCAATTCCATTCCGTTCATCTCCATTTATTTCCATTCCATCTATTCCATTACTCTTCATTCCATTCCATCCCATTCAATTCTATTGCACTCCATTCCTATCCATTTATCTCCACTGCCTATTCTATTCAAGTCCATTCCATTCCATTCTTCTCCATTCCATTCCATTTTATTCCATTCCTCTCCATTTCCTCCATTCTATTTTATTACAATCCATTCTGCTCCATTCCATTCCATTCAATTCCATTCCTTTTCATTCCCTTCTATTTGACTCCATTCCATTCCATTCCATTACTTTGAATTCCATTTTACTCGATTCATCTTCATTTCCTCCATTCCATTCTTTTCATTTCCATTCTTCTCCATTTAATTCAATTCCATTTCATCCTATTCGATTACTTTCCATTCCCTTCTTTTTGTCTCCATTCCATTCCATTCTTCTCCATTTCTCTCCATTCTGTTCCATTTCATTCCTTTCCATTTTATTTTATTCAATTCCTCCACATTTCCTCCATTCTATTCCATTCCATTCCATTGCATTCTATTCCACAGCATTCCAGTCCATACCATTCCATTCCATTGCATTCTATTCCACAGCATTCCAGTCCATACCATTCCATTCCATTCTATTCCATTCCATTCCAAACTTCTGCATGCCATTCAATTCCACTCCATTCCTTACCACTCCACTGAATTCCTCTCCAGTCCTTTCCATTCCAATCCCTTTGTTTCCATTCCCTTCCATTCCATCTATTCTATACCATTCCATTCCTCTCCGATCCATTCTATTTCATTCAATTCATCACAATTCCATTTCTTTCCATTGAATCCATTCCATTCCACTGCATTTCATTCCTCTCCCTTTCATTCCACTCCATTCCGTTTCGTTCCATTCCATTCTATTCCTCTACATTCCATACCAAAAAGTTCCATTCATTTCCTCTGCATTCTATTCCATTCCATTACAGTCTTTCAATTCCATTTATGGGAATCATCTGTATTTACCCCTTCAATTCTATTCCATTCAATTCTTCTCCATTCTATTCTATTCCATTTCATTCTATACCATTACTCTCCATTCCATTCCACTCTATTCCATTACAAATGATTCTCATGCATTCCAATCCATTCTATTCCATTCCATTTATTTCCATTCGATTCCTACCCTGTCCTTTTCACTCCATTCCGTTCCATTCCTTTCCTCATTCCATTCTTTCCATTCCTTTCATTTCCATTTCAAACCTTTCCATTCCATAACTCTCCACTCCGTTCGATTATCTCCATTCCATTCCACCCCATTCAATTCCATTCCATTCCGCCCCATTCCTTTAAATTCCTTTCATTCCATTCCATTCCAAACTATTCCATTCCTTTCCTGTCTTAAACTTTATAATCCATTCCATTCCATTTCAATCCACTCCATTCCTATTCTTTCTTTTCCATTCGATTCTATTGAATTCCATGCCTCTTCTTTCCATTCCTTTCCTGTCCCTTCCTTAAAATTCCTTTTTATTCAAAACCATTTATTCCTTTCCACTATGTTCTATTTCATTCCATTTCACTCCTTTCCAATCCATTCCATTTTTATGTCTTCCATTCCATTCCTCTCCATTCCATTCCTCTCCATTCAATTACAATACATTCCATTCCATTCACCTCCATTCCATTCCTCTCCATTCCATTCCATTTCCTTCCATTACATTGCATTCCATTCCATTCCACTGCATTCCATTCCATTCCTCTCCATTCCTCTCCATTCCATTCACTTCTATTCCACTCCATTCCATACCATTCCACGCCATTCCATTCCAAACCTCTGCATTCCATTCTATTCCACTCCATTCCACTCCACTCCATTGCATTCCTCTCCAATCCTTTCAATTCCATTCCCATCCTTCTCGTTCCTTTGCATTCCATGTTTTATATTACATTATATTCCTCTCCATCCCATTCTGTTCCATTCTGTTTGTCTCAATTCCATTCCTTTCCATTCCATCCAATCCGTTCCATTCCATTCTGCTGAATTTCATTTCTGTCCCTTCCATTCCATTCCTTTCCATTCCATACCATTCCTCTACATTCCGTATTCCATTCCATTCTTTTGCATTGCATTACATTCTTTCAATTCCATTTATTCAATTCATCTCCATTTTCCTCATTCCATATATTCTATTTCATTCTTCTCCATTCTTTTCCATTCCATTTCATTGTATTCAATTACTTTCCATTCTATTCCACTCCATTCTATTCCAAATGATACTATTCCATTCCAATCCGTTCTATTCCATTCTATTCCATTCCATTCCATTCTATTCCATTCCATTCCCATCATTTCCTTTTCACTGCATTCCATTCCGTTCCATTCCTCTCCATTCAATTCCAATTTATTACATTTCTTTCCTTTTCAGTCCTCTTCTTTCTGTTCCATTCCTCTCTATTCCATTTCAAATCATTCCATTCTTTACTCTCCATCCCATTCTATTCCATTCTATTCCATTCCGTTCCTCTCATTCCATTCCATTCCAATCCATTCCATTGCATTCCATTCCATCCATTCCATCCATTCCATTCCATTTCATTCCATTCCATGCCTATCCTTTCCTTTCCATTCCATTGCATTTCATTCCTGTCCTTTCCATTTCATTCCTCTCCTTTCCATAAGATTTCTTTTTATTCCATACCATTTGTTCCTTTCGATTATGATCCATTCCATTCCATTTCACTCCTTTCCATTCCATTCCATTCTTCTCCATTCCATTCCAATTCTCTCCATTCCATTCCTCTTCATTTCATTCTATTACATTCAATTCCTCACCATTCCATTTCTCTCCATTCCATCCATTCTGTTCCATTCCACTTCACTGCATTCCATTCTTCCCGCTTCTATTCCATTCCTTTCCATTCCATTCCATTTCTCTACATTCCATTCCATTCCATGCCCTTCTATTCGACTCCATTCCATTCTATTCTATTCTCCTAAATTCCTCTCCATTCTATTTCATTCCATTACATTCTTTCAATTCTGTTCCTCTCTGTTTCCTCCATTCTATTTTATTACATTCCATTATGCTCCATTCCATTCCATTCCACACTATTCCATGCCATTCAATTCGATTTCATTTGATTCCATTCCATTTCTTTCCTTTCCTTTCTATTCCAATCCATTACATTCTGTTCCTCTGCTTTCCATTCCATTCTCTTCTCTTCCTCAACATTCCTCTCCATTCCATTCCATCCATTCCTTTCCATTCCGTTTCATTGCATTCCACTTCATTCTAATCCAATGCATTCCATTTTTTCTCCATTTCATCCATTCTTCTCCTTTCCATTCCATTACTCTCCATTCAATCCTTTTCTATTCAACTCCATTCAATTACTTTGTATTCCTTTCCATTCTTTTCCAACCCAATCCATTCCACACCATTACAATCCATTCCTTTCCAAACCTCTCCATTCCATTCAATTCCACTCCATTCCATTCAACTCCATTGAATTCCTTTCATTTCCATTTTATTCACTTCCTCTCCAATACCTCCATTCCTTTCATTCCATTCCATTCAATTCCATTCTTCTCTATTCCATTCTATTCCACAACATTCCATTCCATTTCATTCCATTCCATCCATTCCATTCCTCTCCATTGCATTCTTCTCCCTTCTATTCAATTCCTCTCCATTCCATTCCATTCCATTCTATTCCATTCCATTCATTCCACTCATTCCATTGCCTTCTATTAGTCTCCATTCCTATCCTTGCATTCTTCTCCTTTTCTCTCTATTCTATTTCATTCCATTCCATTTCTTTCAATTCTATTTAATCGATTCAACTCTATTTCTTTCAATCCTTTCTATTCCATTTCATTCTTCTCTTTTCCATTCCATTCCATGTCATTCTATTCCACTCCTCTCCATTCCATTCGATTCCTTTCCATTCTGTTTCTCTCCATTCAGTTTCTTTCCATTCTATTTCTCTCCATTCTGTTCCATTCCTCTGCATTCAATTCCTTTCTTTTCCAATCCTATCAATTCCATTCCCTTCATCTCTATTTCTTTCCATTCAATTCTATTCCATTACTCTTCATTCAATTCCATACCATTCCATTCTATTACACTCCATTCCTCTCCATTCATCTCCACTGTCCATTCTATTCCAGTCCTTTCCATTCCATTCTTCTCCATTCATTTCCATTCCACTCCATTCCATTCTATTCCATTCGGTTCCCCTCCTTTCCATTCCGTTCCATTGAATTCCTTTACACTCCTTTCAAATCGTCTCCATTCCTTTTAATTCCAATCCCTTCCATGCCATTCCTCTCAATTTCAGTCCATTCCACTCCTCTCCATTCCCTTCCAACTCTCTCTTTTGCATTCCTCTCCATGCCCTTCCACTCTTTTCCATTCTATTTCATTCCATTCATTCTTTCATTTCATTCTTCTCCATTCCATTCTATTCCATTCAGTTCTCCTCCATTCCATTTCTCTCCATTACATCCATTGTATTCCATTCCATTACACTGCATGCCATTCTTCTCACTTCCATTACATTCTTTTCCATTCCATACCTTCCCATTTCATTCCATTTCTCTACATTCCATTCCCTTGTATTCGACTCCATTCCATTCTATTCCATTTTCCAGAATTCGTCTCCATTCTATTTCATTCTTTAATTCCATTTTATTCCATTCCTCTCCATTTCCTCCATTCCTTTTTATTACATTCCATTATGCTCCATTCCATTCCATTCCATTCCTTTCCATTCTGTTCCTTTCTATTACATTGCACTCCTTCTGATACCATTCCATTCTTCTCCCTTCCATTCCATTCCACTCCTTTCCCTACCAATACATTGCATGCCATTCCTCTCCATTCCATTACATTCCTCTCCATTCAATTCCATCCCATTCCATTCCTTTCCATTCCATTCCATTCCATTCCATTCCGTTCTATTGCATTGCTCTTCATTCATATCTGTTCCTTTCCCTTCTATTCAAATCAATTCCTTTACATTCCATTCCTCTCCATTCCTCCCCGTTCTATTCCATTCCATTGCATTCCACTCCTTTCATTTCCATTTTATTCATTTCCTCTCCAATTCCTCTATTCCCTTCATTTCCATTCCATTCTTCTCTCTTCCATCCCATTTCATTCTACTCCATGTTTCTCCATTCCATTCCATTCCTCTCCATTGAATTCCATTCCTCTCCATTCCATTTCATTCCATTTCATTTATTCCATTTCCTTCTATTCGTGTCCATTCCTTTCCATTGCATTCCTCTCCTTTTCTCTATATTCTATTTCATTCCATTCCATTCCTTTCAATTCCATTTAATTTATACATTTCTATGTCTTCATTCCATTCTATTCCATTTCATTCCTCTCCTTTTCATTTCATTCCATTCCATTTCATTCTATTCCATTCCTGTCCATTCCATTCCATTCCGTTTCTCTATATTCAGTTCCATTCCATTTTTCTCTCCATTCAGTTCCAATTCTCTCCATTCAACTTTTTATTCCATTCTTCTCAATTCCATACCACTCATCTCCATTTCTTTCCATTCCATTCTATTCCATTACTCTTCATTCCATTCCATCCCATCCCAATCCATCCCTCTCCATTCCTCTCCATTTATCTGCACTGCCCATTCTATTCAAGTCCATTCCATTCCATTCCATTCCTTTCCATTCCATTCCTCTATATTCTATTGCATTCCATTACTTTCTTTCAATTCCATTTATTTATTACTTTTGATTTTTGAATGGAATGGAGAGGAATGGAATGGAATGGAAGGGAGAAGAATGGAATGGAATGGAATGGAAAGGAGTGCAATTGAATAGAAGGGAACAGAATGGAAAGGAAGGAATTGAAAAGAATAAAGAGGAATCTTAAGGTAGGTAGAGGAATGGAATGGAAAGGAGATTAATGGAATGAAATTGAATGGAACTGAAAGGAAAGGAGAGGAATGGAATGGAATTGTATTCCATTCCACTCTTCTCCATTCTTTTAAATTCCATTTCATTCTATTTTACTCTCCATTGCATTACACTCCATTCCAATCAATTCCAAACGATTCTATTCCATTCCAATCCATTCTATTCCATTCCATTTCTTTCATTTCCTTTCCACTCCATTCCATTACATTCTTTTCCTCTCCTTTCCTTTCCATTTCTCTCCCTTCCTCAACATTCCTTTTAATTCCCTTCCATTTCTCCTTTTCCATTCTGATCCATCCCTTTCCATTCCACTCCATTCCATTCCATTCCATTTCCTTCCATTCCATTTCATTCCATTCTATTGGACTCCATTCCATTCCATTCCTATCCATTCTATTCCATTCCATTCCATTTCTTTCAATTCCATTTTATTCGATTCATCTCCATTTCCTCCATTCCATCGATTCATTTCCATTCTTCTCCATTTCATTCAATTTCATTTCATCCTATTACATTTCTGTCCATTATATTGCATCCATGCCCTTCTTTTTGACTCCTTTCTATTACATTCCATTCCTCTACATTTTGATCCATTCTATTCCATTCCATTCCACTCTCTTCAATTCCATTTTACTTGATTCCTCTACATTACCTCCATACTATTCTATTCCAATTTATCCTATCCCATTACTCTCCATTCTATTCCATTACATTCCACTCCATTCCATTCCATTCCATTCCACACTATTCCATTCCATTCCATTACTTTCCAAACCTCCGCATTCCATTTAATTCCACTCCCTTCCATACCACTTCACTGCATTCCTCCCCATTTCTTTCCTTTCCTATACCCACCTTTCTGTTCCAGTCCATTCCATCTATTCTATACCAATCCATACCTCTCCATTCCATTCTATTCCATTCAGTTTGCCTCAATTCCATTTCTTTCCATTGCATCCATTCTGTTCCATTCTATTCCTTTGCATTTTGTTGCTTTCCCTTACATTCCATTCCTTTCCATTCCATTCCATACCATTCCTCTACATTCCATTAAATTTCATTCCATTCGTCTCCATTCTATTGCATTCCATTACATTCTTTCAATTCCATATACGCAAATCCTCTCCATTTACCCATTCAATACTGTTCCATTCAATTCTTCTCCATTCTCTTCCAATCCATTTGATTCTACACCATTTCCTCCATTTCATTCCACTTCATTCCATTACAAATGATTCTCTTCTATTCTATTCCATTCCAATCCATTCCGTTCCATTCCTATTCTTTACTTCCACTCCATTGCATTCAATTCCGTTCCTCTCCTTTCCATTTCATTCCTCTCCCTCTTCAGCATTCCTTTCCATTCCTTCCATTCCTTCTTTCTACTCATTCCAATCCTCTCCACTCCAATCCATTGCTCTCCATTCCATTCTATTCCATTCAATTCGTCTCCAATCCATTTCTCTCACTTCTATCATTCCGTTCCATTCCATTCTACTGCATTCCATTCCTTTCCATTCCAATCCATTTCTCTACATTTCATTCCATTCCCTTCTATTTGACTCCATTCTATTCTAATCTCCAAAATTCCTCTCCATTCTATTTCATTCCATTCCATTCTTTCAATTTCATTTTATTCCATTCCTCTCCATTTCCTTCATTCCATTTTATTACATTCCATTGTACTTCATTCCATTCCATTCCATTCCATTCCTCTCCATTCCTCTCCATTCCGTTCCCTTCTATTCTACTCCATTCCATTCCATTCTTCTCCTTTGCGTTCCATTCTTTTCCATTCCATTCTATTCCATTTCATTCTTCTCCCTTCTATTCAATTCCTGTCTATTCCATTCCATTCCATTCATTTCCATTCATTCCTTTCAATCTGTTCTGTATTAGTCTCCATTCCTATCCTTGCATTCCTCTCCTTTTCTCTCCATTCCATTCCATTCCATTATTTTCAATTCTATTTAATCGATTCATCTCTATTCCTTTCATTCCATTCTATTCCATTTCATTCCTCTCCTTTCCATTCCATTCCATGTCATTCTATTCCACTCCTGTCCATTCCATTCCATTCCTTGCCATTCTGTTTCTCTCCATTCAGTTTCTTTCCATTCCATTTCTCTCCATTCTGTTCCATTCCTCTGTATTCAATTCCTTTCTATTCCATTCCTCTCAATTCCATTCCGTTCATCTCCATTTCTTCCCATTCCATTCTATTCCATTACTCTTCATTCCACTCCATACCATTCCATTCCATTGCACTCCATTACTCTTTGTTCATCTCCACTGTCCATTCTTTTCTTGTCCATTCCATTCTTCTCCATTCGTTTCCATTCCATTCCTTTCCTTTCCATACCTTTCCATTCCATTCAATTCGATTCCATTCCATTCTATTCGATTCCATTCCGTTCCTCTCCTTTCCATTCCTTTCCATTGAATTCCTTTACATTCCTTTGAAATCCTCTCCATTCCTTTCCATTCCAATCCCTTCCATGCCATTCCTCTCAATTTCAGTCTATTCCATTCCTCTCCATTCCTTTCCATTTCCCTCTTTTGCATTCCTCTCAATTCCCTTCCCCTCCTTTCCATTCTATTTCATTCCATCCATTCTTTTCCATTTCATTCTTCTCCATTCCATTCTATTCCATTCAATTCGTCTGCATTCCATTTCTCTCAATTCCATCCATTCTGTTCCTTTCCATTCCACTGCATTCCATTCTTCTCCCTTCCATTCCATTCTTTTCCACTCCATTCCTTTCTATTCCTTTCCATTTCTCTACATTCCATTTCTTTCCCTTGTATTTGACTCCATTCCATTCTGCAGAATTATTTTCCATTCTATTTCATTCCATTACATTCTTTAATTCCATTTTATTCCATTCCTCTCCATTTCCTCCATTCCTTTTTATTACATTCCATTATACTCCATTCCATTCCAACCATTCCATTTCATTCTGTTTCATTCTATTACACTGCACTCCTTCCCATTCCATTCCATTCCATTCTTATCCCTTCCATTCCATTCCACTCCTTTCCATACCAATACATTCCATGCCGTTCCTCTGCATTCCATTACATTCCTCTCCATTCCATTCCATCCCATTCCATTCCATTGCATTCCTTTCCATTCCATTTCATCCCATTCCGTTCTATTGCATTGCTCTTCATTCCTATCCATTCCTTTCCTTTCTATTCAAATCAATTCCATTTCATTCCATTCCTCTCCATTCCTCGCTGGTCTATTCCATTCCATTGCCTTCCATTTCTTTCATTTCTATTTTATTCAATTCCTCTCCAATTCCTCTATTCCTTTCATTTCCATTCCAATCTTCTCTCTTCCATTCCGTTTCATTCGATTCCATGTTTCTCCTTTCCATTCCATTTCTCTCCATTGCATTTCATTCCATTCCATTTATTCCATTCCTTTCTATTCGTATCCATTCCATTCCATTGTATTACTCTCCTTTTCTCTCCATTCTTTTTTATTCCATTCCATTCCTTTCAATTCCATTTAATCTATTCATCTCTATTTCCTTCATTCCATTCTATTCCATTTCATTCCTCTCCTTTTTGTTGCATTCCATTTCATTCTATTCCATTCCTGCCCATTCTATTCCATTCCATTCCGTTTCTCTGCATTCAGTTCCATGCCATTTTTTCTCTCCATTCAGTTCCAATTCTCTCCATTCAATTTTTCTATTCCATTCCTCTCAATTCCATACCGTTCATCTCCATTTCTTTCCATTCCATTCTATTCCATTACTCTTCATTCCATTCCATCCCATCCGAATCCATTCCTCTCCATTCCTCTCCATTTATCTCTACTGTCCATTCTATTCAAGTCCATTCCATTCCATTCTTCTCATTCCTTTTCATTCCCTTCCATTTCATTCCTCTTCATTCTGCTAAATTCCATTCTATTCCTCTCCATTCTATTGCATTCCATTACTTTATTTCAATTCCATTTATTTGATTGCTTTCGATTTTTCATGAAATGGAGAGTAGTGGAATGGAATGAAGAGGAATGGAATGGAAGGGAGAAGAATGGAATGGAGAGGAGTGCAATTGAATAGAAGGGAACAGAATTGAAAGGAAGGAATTGAAAATAATAAAGAGGAATCCTAAGGAGGGTAGAGGAATGGAATGTAAAGGAGATTATGGACTGGAATTGAATGAAACTGAAAGGAAAGGATAGGAATGGAATGGAATTATATCCATTCCACTCTTCTCCATTCTTTTACATTCCATTTCATTCCATTCCATTACTCTCCATTGCATTCCACAACATTCCATTCAATTCCAAACGATTCTATTCCATTCCAATCCATTCTATTCCATTCCATTCCTTTCATTTCCTCTCCACTCCATTCCATTACATTCTTTTCCTCTCCTTTCCATTTCTCTCCCTTCCTCAACATTCCTTTCCATTCCCTTGCATTCCTTCTTTTCCATTCCAATTCCCTTTCTGTTCCACTCCACTCCATTCCATTCCATTCCATTCCATTCCATTCTTCTCCCTTCCATTCCATTCCTCTCCATTCCATTCCATCCCTCTCCATTCTATTCCAATCCATTCCATTACTTTCCTTTTTATTCCTATCCTGTCCATTCCTTTCCATTCTTTCCATTCCTCTCCATTCAATTTTAAACCATTCCTTTCCGTTCCTCTCCATTCCATTCCATTCCATTCTTTGCATTCCATTCCATTCCAAACCATTCCATACCATTCCATTCCGTTCCATTCCTGTCCTTTCCTTTCCATTCCATTCCAGTGCATTCCATTCCTCTCTTTTCAATTACATTCCTCTCCCTTTCTTAAGATTCTTCTTTATTCCATTCTCTTCTTTCTTTCCATTCTATTTCATTCTATTCATTGCACTCCTTTCCATTCCATTCTATTATCTTCCCTTCCATTCCATTCCTCTGTATTCCATTCCACTCCTCTCCATTCCATTCCATTCCATTGTTTCCATTCCATTCCATTTTATTCCATTCCGTTGTATTCCATTCCTCTCCTTTCCTCTCCATTCTATTCCATTAAATTCCATTTCATTCCATTTCATTTGAATTCATTCCATTCTATTCCCTTCCTATCCTTTCTATTCCATTCCATTTCATTCCGTTACTCTCCTTTCCATTACATTCCTCTCCCTTACTCAACATTCCTCTCCATTCCTTTCCATTCCATTCCATTGAATTCTGCTCCATTCCATTGCATTCCATTCTTCTCCCTTCCATTCCATTCTTCTCCATTCCATTCCATTCCTTGCCATTCCATTCCATTTTATTCCATTCCTCTCCATTTCGTTCCATTTCATTCTTTCCATTCCTATCTATTCCTTTCCAAGCCATTCCATTACGTTCCTCTCCATTCCATTCCTTTGCATTCCATTCCAGTCTATTCCAATCCGTTCCTTTCCATTCCTCTCCGTTTCTCTCCAATCCTTTCAATTCCTTCCATTGCATTCCATTCCATTCCATTGCATTCCATTCCATTCCATTCTATTCCATTGCATTCCATTCCATTCCTTCCATTTCATTCCATTCCTTTCCATTCTATTCCATTCCATTCCTCTCCATTCTATTCTATTCCATTCCATTTCTTTCGATTCCATTTCATTCGATTTGTCTCCATTTCCTCCATTCCATTCGATTCATTTTCATTCTTCTCCATTTCGTTCAATTTCATTTCATCCTATTACATTACTGTCCATTACATTGCATCCATTCCCTTCTTTTCGACTCTATTCCATTATATTCCATCCTCCACATTCTGGTCCATTCTATTCCATTCCATTCCACTCTCTTCAATTCCATTTTACTTGATTCTTCTACATTTCCTCCATTCTATTCTAATTCATTTCATTCTATTCCATTACTCTCCATTCCATTCCATTCTATTCTGTATTTGGGCTTTTATTTTGGTGATGTGGATTCTTCTGCTGAAATTAGGGTTTTTGTGGCTTTTCTTTTCCAGCTTCCTTAGGTGGCTTGTTAGGCTGTTAGTTTGTGTTCCTTCCATTTCCTTCATGTGTGTTTGTAGGGATATAAATTCCCATCTTACTACAGCTTTTAAGGCATGCCAGAGATTTTGGTAAGATCTTTCTTCATTTTCATTTGTTTCCAGGTATCTTTTGATCTCTGTTTTGATTTCATAATTGACCCAGGAGTTGTTTAGCATCATGCTGTTTAGTGTCCCTATCTTTGTGGGTTTCGCGGGGACTTTGTTGGTGTCAATGTTTATTCTTATTCCACTGTGGTCCGAGATGGTGCATGGTAGAATTTCGGTCCTTTTAAATTTGCTTATGCTTTATTTATGGCCAATTATGTGGTCGATCTTAGAATATGCTCCATGCGGTGATGAGTAGAATGTGTATTCTGTGGTCTTTGGATGGAGTGTTCTGTAGGTATCAATTAAGTCCATTTGGTCCAGAGTTACATTGAGGTTTCGGATCTCCTTGCTTAATTTATTTCTGATGATCTGTCTAGGGTTGTGAGTGGGGTATTAAAGTTCCCAGTTATGATGGTGTTAGAGTCAATATCTTTCTTACGTTTTCCTAGAAGTTGCTTTATGAAAGTTGGCGCACCTATGTTGGGTGCATATATGTTTAGGATAGA
>NW_007246190.1:0-20417 GCF_000164805.1 Carlito syrichta
TCAAGCCTACTTGGTCATGATGGATGATTTTTGAGATGTATTGCTGAATTCGGTTTGCTAGGATCTTGCTGAAAATTTTAGCATCTATGTTCATCAAAGATATTGGACTGTAGTTCTCTTTCTTTGTTGGATCTTTACCTGGTTTGGGTATCAATGTGATGTTGGCTTCATAAAATGATTTGGGAGAGTTCCATCTTTTTCAATCACCTAGAAAACCTTCAGTAGGATTGGTATCAGCTCCTCCTTACATGTCTTGTAGAATTCTGCTGGAAAGCCATCTGGACCAGCGCTTTTTTTTGTAGGAAGTTTTCTTATTATGTAGTCGATTTCCTTGATTGTTATTGGTCTATTTAGGGTCTCAATTTCTTCTGGTTCCAATCTAGGTAGGTTGTGTGATGTCAGAAAGTCCTCCATTTCCTTAAGGTTTTCAAGGTTGTTTCCATATAAGTGTACATAGTAGTCTCTAATGATCTTTTGTATTTCTTCAGGGTCAGATGTGACTTCATCTTTTGTGTTTCTGATTGTGCTTATTTGGTTTTTTTCTCGTTTTTTCTTGGTCAGTCTAGCTAGGGGATCGATCTTGTTTATCCTTTCAAAGAACCAGCTTTTTGTTTCATTGATTTTTTGTATTATCTTTTTGTCTTCTATGTCCTGGATTTGGGCTTTTATTTTGGTGATCTAGATTCTTCTGCTGAACTTAGGGTTTTTGTGGTCTTGCTTTTCTACCTTCTTTAGGTGGCTTGTTAGGTTGTTAATTTGTGTTCCTTCCATTTTCTTCATGTGTGTTTGTAGGGATATAAATTCCCTTCTTACTACAGCTTTCAAAGTGTCCCAGAGATTTTGGTAAGATGTTTCTTCATTTTCATTTGTTTCCAGGTATCTTTTGATCTCTGTTTTGATTTCATCATTGACCCAGGAGTTGTTTAGCCTCATGCTGTTTATTGCCCATGTCTTTGTGGGTTTTGGGGGGACTTTGTTGGTGTCAATGTTTATTTTTATTTCATTGTGATCCGAGAAGGTGCGTGGTACAATTTCAGTCCTTTTAAATTTGTTTATGCTTGATTTATGGCCAATTACGTGGTCGATCTTAGAATACGTTCCATGCAGTGATGAGTAGAATGTATATTCTGTGGTCTTTGGATGGAGTGTTCTATAGGTATCAATTAAGTCCATTTGGTTCAAAGTCACATTGAGGTTCTAGATCTCCTTGCTGATTTTTTGTCCTGATGATCTGTCTAGGGTTGTGAGTGGGGTATTAAAGTCCCCAGTTATGATGGTGTTAGAGTCAATATCTTTCTTTAGTTTTCCTAGAAGTTGCTTTATGAAAGTTGGCACACCTATGTTGGGTGCATATATATTTAGGATAGATATTTCTTGTTGATGGATTGAGCCTTTTATCATTATGTAGTGGCCTTCTGTATCTTTTTTGATTTTTAATAGCTTGAAGGGTATTTTGTCTGAAATAAAGATCGCTACTCCGCCTTTCTTTTGTATTCCGTTCGCCTGAAAGTTTGTTTCCCATCCTCTTACTTTGAGTCTGTGGGTGTCCTTTCTAGTGAGGCGAGTCTCTTGAAGGCAATAGATTGTTGCCTGATGATATTTTATCCATTTTGCCATTCTATGTCTTTCAGTGGTGCATTTAGTCCATTCACATTTAGGCTAATAATGAAATGCAAGAGTTGATCCCTGTCATAAGGTTCTTACAGAGTTGTTCCTGTTTGTTTGTTGTCTTTCTTTGGGTTTTGGAGTTGGTTCATGTGTGTTTTTAATCTTTTGCCTGTACTCTTGTGAAGAATGTTGTTGGTCTTTTTTCTTTTTCTTCTGTGTTCAGTACTTTCTTAAGTGTTTCTTGTAGAGGTGGTCTGGTGGCAGCATAGGTTCTTAGGGATTGGATAGCTGGAAAAGATTTTAATTCTCCCTCACTGATGAACCTTAGTTTGGCTGGGTAGGTTTTCTTGGTTGAAATTGTTTATCTTTTAGAACTTTGAAGATAGGGCTCCAGGCTCTCCTAGTCTGAAGGGTTTCTGTGGATAAATCTGTTGCTATTGTAATTGGTCTTCCCTGGTAGGTAGTCTGGCCTTTTTCTCTTGCTGCCTTTATGATTTTTTCTTTTATAGTTACTTTGTTTAGGCGAATTATTATGTGTCTGGGAGTCGGTCTTCTCATTTGTTATCTTGCAGGGGTTCTCTGAATCTCTTGTGTTTGAATTTTTTCATCCTTGATGAGATGAAGGAAGTTTTCTTGAATGATTTCATGAAATGTTGTTCCAGTGTGGCTTCTGTTTCTCTCTCTGCCTCAGGAAGCCCAATTACTCTTAGGTTTGGTCTCTTGAAGTGATCATTCATCTCTTGCAGGTTTTGTTCTGTCTTTTTGAGCTTCTTTTCTATGCTTTTGACAGTTTGGGTTAGTTCTGTGTTTTGGTCTTCAAGCTCTGAGATTCTTTCTTCTGCTTGGCTGATTCTGCTTTCCATGCTTATTAGTCTGTTATTCATTTCCATCACAGTATTCTTTATTACTGTCATTTCTGACATCAGCTCCTTCCTATTTTCCTCTTGTCTCTCCTCAATTTTTAAAATTCTCTCCATTAATTTCTTGATGTCTGGGTTTGTTGCATGTGACCAGTCATTCTGGGGGCTCTTCATTGTTTGTGTTCCAGAATCTGTTTTTTCAGTGTTTGATCTCCCAGGGGTCTGTGTGAGACCTATTTCTTTTGGTTTTTCTTCATTTGTGCGGTTTTTCCCCCTCCCTACTTTTTCCTTCCCTCCATGTCACCGTCTTCTTTAATTCTGTTATTCAGGGGTAAAGAGATTGGTTTTACTTCTGTTTGTTCAATCTCCTATTCTTTTTGTATGCCCTCTTACTTTGTTCAATTCTGGAGTTGCACTGTAGGTTGGGGGTGGTCCTTTTTGCAGTTTTGAGATTTATTTAAGGGGGGAGCTGTGATTCAAAATCTATCTGCAGGTCCTGGTATTCGCTGACAGGTGTGTGGATAATCTGGAACCCATTTCCCACTGCTTTGGAATCTATCCATGCAGTGGGGCTGTAGGTTTACTCCCTGAAATAAAATGTGGTTAGCAGAGGGAAGAGAATGGAGCAGACAGTGGGTTGAAGAAAGGGGTGGAGAGATAGAGGAGTAAGGGGGGAAACAAACGTGTGCCAACAGATGGAGAGAGAGACCTATACTGAAAGAGATAAAAACAATAGGTCACAGCTACAGACAAAAACTCCCATACAAAAAAAATAAAACATATAGTGATGCTAACATACAAGCTAACCAACCACCTTATTGATGTGCTGTTCCTCTATACAAAGATATGGTTTACAGAGAGAAGAAAAGGAAGAGGGGAAAAAAAAGGAACAATTCAGTAGGAATAGAATTAAGTCATTAAACTATCAGAATCAATGAAGTACACTCTGAGACTTGTCGTTTAAGTCCAATGTCCTTTCAGTTCTGATTTCTACCTTTCTTTTCAAGCTGGTAAATTAGTTTGCAGTTAGGGTCAGTTTCCCCTGGTCTGCTGTGAAGGACAGTTCAGATCACCCTCCATTCACCACTCTGGCCTATGTCTTTTTCAAGCTTGTTTCTCCCGTTTCGGTGTTGTTACCTTGAATCACCAGCAGGTGGTGCTATCTCAGCTGCTCGCCCCAGAGCGGGTGGGGCCGGACAGGAACTGGCAGAGACTGGAGATGGATGCCTGCCTCAGGGCACATGCAAGAGACTCATGGCGGGCAGGATATCTCAGTTGCAGGAGAGGTGGCAACGATCCCAGCAGATCTGCCCTGAAGGGGCTTCAAGGACTGAAGTCATGGATCACCTCCGGCCTGGGTGGTGCGATGTGCTACTGGTGGCGGCGGCAGTGGTGGCTGTGGCGGCCTCTGCGCTGCAGTGGCTGTTCACTCTGCTGCAATACCCCAGCAGTGGCAACGGCTGAGCTCTGTATGAAGAGCAGGCTGTGGTGTTGGGGTCCGCAGCCCCCGGGGTGAGAGCCAGAGACCCACTGCAGTTCTCCTTTGCAGAGGGTTTCACAGACCAGGTTGCCCTGTCGCATCTTGCCAGAAGTCAGACATGATCCAAATATATATTTCTATATTTAATTTTAAATATTGAAAACATAGTTTTAAAAAGTTCACAAATAAAAATCCAGACCCAAATAGCTTCGTTGGTGAATTTTATTTAACATTTAAGGAATAAGTAATGCCAAGTGCACAAATACTCTTCCAGAACAAAGAAGATAAACCCCACAATTGATTTTATGAAACTAATATTGCCCTGATTCCAAAACCAGACAAAGATATTGCAACAAAAGAAACTGCAGGCTAATATCCTTCATTAATATAGATGCAAAAATCCCTAACATACTTTCAGCAAGGCGTATCCAGCAACATATGCATCATGACAATTTGGGCTCATCCCAGGAATGCAAAGTTAGTTTAACATTCAAAAAAATCAATTAATGTGGTTCACTATGCTGACAATCAAAATATAGTAACTATATGATGATTTCAAGAAAACATATTAAATAGAAATTGAAACATTTACAATAATAATTATTCGTAAACCTGAAATAGAAGAAAACTTTCTCAATCTGATAAATGACGTATATGGTATAAGTTATGGATAACATTATAATTAATGATGAAAGACTCAATGCTTTCTTTCTAGATTGAGAATGAGGCACAGATACCTTTCTTATCACTTCTATTCAGCATTATCCTGAAGATCTTAGATTATGAAAGAACAAACAAACAAAAAGCACACGGCTTGGAAAGAAAGAAAACCTTCTTTGCAAACGATCCAAATGAATACTTCAAATACCAAGAAATCTACCAAAAAGAGATTAGAAATGATATGTGAATTTAGCAGTTTTGCAGGATACAAGGTCAATGCTGTATACAAAGTTTATTGTATACCCTATTCTTGAGATAAGTCTATTGATCACAGTTTGATGTTGCAACAATGTATTGCTATAAAAGTTTCTAACATTTATTCTCAATTTTTGTATATCTCTCATCATGGACTGGTAACAAGAAGTTCATGGACTGGCATCAGTCTATTCTAAAGATCACTATCCAAATGACACTCAACCTTTTATGAATAAAGAGAATCTTCCATTTATTCAGTAAGTGCTTAGTATGCGTGAGGTACTGTGCTAATCACAAGGTCCCCCAAAATGGGCAAAGCTCAGTTTCACTGATAGGACCTCCAGTATAATATGTGAGAGAAGACAAGTATATACACAATGAATATTTCCAAGACAAGTTTGACAACCATACATGGTGAGACATTATTTGCATCTGAAGAACAGAGGAATGGAGATGGAAGGCTTGTACTGATCAGGAGAGTTTTAACTATTGAAGATGTATTTGAGTTCACCATAAAGTAGTGACTTAGCAACCAAACTCACCCACATAACAATGAGCATACTGGTGAGAGATAAGCATTCCATATGGGTCATTTTTTTCATGAAATGAATTTCTAGAAAACCTGGGATTTGAGAAGTAAAGAACCAAACTTAAACCTCCCTCTTCCAAAGTTCTTCTAATACTCCAAACCCACCCATATTTCAGATTCCCAAATAGGTATGATTGATAGTCATGGCTGAAATTTTGAGCATAATACCTAAGTCTAAATTGCAATCTCTATATAATAGAATCATAAGGTAATAGAAATGAAAGATCACCAGAGACCAGATGATATCAAAATTTTGCAAATAAGGCAATGAGAGATGAAAGCTTTCTCCTAGGTCATGTGGCTTTCCTGGAAAGAGGAGACTTAGAACCATCTCTAAATCCAGTGCTCTTTTCCACTGTGCCATAATGCCTCCTCAGGTATAAAAGAACTGAAAATCATTGACTGCTGCTCCTGCTGTCACTACATATAATTAACAAACCCAAGTGAGTGACCTGTATAAAAGAGTGACAGTTTTAGTCTAAACATAAAGGAATGTCTAGAAATGAAGGACTGAAGATGAGTTCCTCAGGTATCTATTTAAAGAAGTGTTAAAAAAAAAAAGTACCCTAGGAATTAATGTAACCAAAGGGAAAAGAAAAGGAAGAATGGGAAATACAATTCATTCATATGTGTGTGTGTGTGTGTGTGTGTGTGTGTGTGTGTGTGTGTACATTGTACACACACACACATATAATCATCATTCAAAGAATTAGGATTAGGTAAATCTGAAAATATTAGGTTATCACTAATACCATACCCTGTCCAATTCTCATTAACTGGCACCCACATCCTAGGAAAAGTAAAAGCTAGAAGATGAATTTCAGTAAAACATCAATGTGACATTGAGAGCACTACTGGCCCTGGGTATGGCATTGGCAAAGGTAACAAGAGCACTGACATTGGAAGAACTAATCACGATGAGGGCCAATCCATACCTGATTTGTTGGTGCTGTCAGCATCCAGGCAATAGTTTCAACATAAATGCCATAATACAAGGGTCTTATCCTCATATCCAACCAGCAAATGAATTCAAAGCACATAAAATAAGCAGAAAAAAAATCATGGCCAATGGACAATTTTCAATGAGACATATAGTGGCACATCCTTTTTTTTAGATAATAAAATACATATATAGGCCAAACTGCTTTTTAAAAATGGATCTCTCAAAATTCCATTATTTCAGAGCCCTTTTCCCTATCATCTCTCTACTTTTTGCTCACCCAATCACTCCTTATTTCTCAGTTTTTTTGTATTTCATATACAGAAAGTATATTTTTAAATTTTAAAGCATTTTTTGAAACAGTGGTTTTTAAACTTTAAGGTGCATTGGAATCACATTACAGGTTTTTATAAACAGACTGCTGGGTCCAATTACTATTTCTGACTCAGTATGTTTGGAGCAGGGCCTGAGAATTTGCATTTCTAACAAATCCCCAGGTGTTCAGATGCAGTCAGGGTACCAAAATTGAAGAACTTCTGCTTTAGGGCTATACCCATCCTCCTACCTCTTCACAGAGCTTTTTACATTGTTAATAACAAGTGAATACACAGTGATCATGTCTGCCTCCTTCCCTGTTTTGTATGTAGAGCTTAGCACAGGGCAGGACATAGAATAGAGGCTCAATAAATTGTATAAGTTAAGTAAATGAGTGAATAGTTGAATTATGAATGAATGACTGAATAAAAGTATTTGCTTTGTTTCAAAAATGTTTAGTGTTATCCTAAATACAATTAAACAAAACACTGCATGATCAAGAAGCTCAACCAAGATGATTCTGTTCCAGAATATAGAAAGCAGCTGTCTTAAAGATAAACTTCCCATTGTACCTTTTGAACCACAGAGTGCAAACATCTAGCACTTTTCAGATAATTATACTTTCCCTTTTTCTAAGCTTTAAAGGTTTAAATATTGGGCACCAGCCTCAGAGTATCTTTCTGTACAAATTATGTTAATGATTTTGAATCAAAATATTTATAAATATTTTTTAAAAATAAAGTTCTATTTAAGTAAAGTAAATTGCACACATGCATTTATCTCTTCTCCCTTCTGGCACCAACTAAGTCATCAACAAAGACAAACACTATGGGGAAGAAACAGCACTAGAAAAGAGAGGTCAACACCATTCTGAAAAACAGAAAACAGTGTCTGAGTGATAACTGCCTTGGCACAGCAGAGAAAGCTGGACCCTGAGTGATTGCAGAGAAGGAAGGCCCACGCAGCAAGCTGACCTACGAGGGAACACAGGGAGAGCTCAGAAGCTGGAGGTCCGCTGGCCATGGTGGAAGAAGTGAAAACAGGATTAACTGAAAGTTGTACAAAATGAAGTGTGACTTCCAGACCTTCCAACCCCATGCTGTCAATTCATATTTAAGATCTCACAGCATTTAAGGAGCACTATTATCAGGAAAGATAGATACCAAGTCAAGCAGGAAAAGGACACTCAGAGAAGCAGAGGTGATGTGTGAAACAGAATTAGCTTTTAAGATATACACATACAGTCTTGAGAAAGATGAGAGAAAATTCTACATTCCTGGGACACACACAAAAGGTATAATTTTTTTTAAAGTTCTTTCAGAACTGCCCAACAGTTGAATTATATTATAAGGAGATCGGCTGGGCGTGGTGGCTCACGCCTATAATCTCAACACTTTGAGTGGCCAAGGTGAGAGGATTGCCTGAGCTTACAGGTTTGAGACCTCGTCTCTACAATAAATCAAGAAAAATCAGCTGGGAGTGATGGCTCATATCTGTGGTTCCAGCTACTTGGAAGGCTGAGGCAGAAGGATCACCTGAGCCCAGCAGGTTGAGGCTGCAATGGCTGTGAGCAGGCCACTGCACTCCAGCCTGGGCGACAGAGTGAGACCTCAACTCAAAAAAAAAAAAATTGTAAGGAAATCTGTTGCATTGCAGAGATTATGGTTTTGAAGTACTGGGTGGGGAGTGGCTTGCTCCCAATTGCTTCCCCAGTTGAGTCCTGAGAGCATGTCTCCCGCCAGGCAGTGTTGCTTATTTGAAACATCCATGCTTTTTTGGTCATAGAAGCCTAATCTGGCCACATGTTCTGGTCTCAAGCATGCAGCTCTGTGGAGATTTCCATGAGACTACTAGACTCATTAAACCATCTGATAGATTTTGAGTCCTGGAAACACAGTCATCCTATCTATATCCAGGGCCAGGTAGAACTGTCAAAAAGACAGCCTCACTGTACCAGATAGAAGTATTAAAGGTTTTACAGACAAACACGAACCATTATTTTACAATAATAATGAATAAATGGATCATTTCCAAATATATAAAGAATAGTCCAAGACAACTACTCTGAGATAGAAGTCCATGTGATGATAAAAAATTTAAAGAAGTGAAGGTACTGATATTGATTCCAGCCACATTTTGGCAGCAGTATCTCTAAAACCCTTCTGGAATCACCAGTTAAGACAATGGCTTCCTAAGATTGTTCTAAGGAGAATCAGAGCTCTAGGTCCTGTTAAGTCCTGAGTTTCCTTCTAGCTCAGAGGACTGTACACCTGCTTCTCCCCTTCCTCCATCCCTGCCATTCTAAATCCAACCCATTAATCCAGGTTCAAGCACTCTTTTCTTCAGGAAACATTTCTGTAATTGCCATTCAATGACTTCTTACTATCTTCAATAAAAAAATCAGACTCCTTTGAATGAATGCTAGGCTCTTCATGGTCTGGGTGTAGCTTTATTGTCCAAATTAACCTCTCACCATTGCTTTTCTCCACCCCTAGCAATATATATTCTAGCCCTGAGGTGATGTTCAGTTTTCTCAGATCTCTGGCCTTTGCACACACTGCTTCTGTTGTCCTTAACTCTTCTCATCCTTCAAATCCATCTCAAGTCACCTGAACCCTAGTTTCTAACAAACCACCTAGATATTACCATTGCTTGCCTTTAAATACCCACTTGTATCTACATATAACTACCATTTCTCGAGCACTTATGATGTACCAGATACTACAATAGGTGATGCACTAAAATCACTTCTTTTAATCATGACAACACCTGTGTGGCGTATACTATTATACATCTCTTTCATAAGAGAAAATCAAGGCTTGGATAGGCTGTAGTCACTCAGGTAGTACATGGCAAAGCTAAGATATGAACATAAGTTGTTTTTACTCCAAAGCCTATCTACAGTTTTTCACTCTGCACTGTGAACTGTTCTCATGAATGGGTGCATAATAATGAACCCCATAGGCCACAGACCATATGTAGCTCCTTGGCATTATATTCCTAACATACAGCTTAGGAATATAATGGCTTATATCCTTGGCTTATAGGAGGCACTCAAATATTTGTTGAATGAATGGATGGACTGTTTATCCAGTGTGTTCACCATCATCTGTGTGCTCCTTATAGATGAGGACAGTACATTAGTCATCTTTGCACCCTGAATACTAGCCTAGTGTTTGCTAAATGAATAAATGAATGCACCACATCCTCTTTCTCTCCCACACAGACACAGGTCAAACACACATACATGCAAATGTATTAGTTTCTTTATTGCTCACATAGGGTCTCAGAATCATACTTGGCTGGTTTTAGACATATATTATTACCTAGCCAGATCGCAGACCTTTAAAGGTCAAGGGCGGCATCTTTGGGTTTGGGATCTCCCCACATTGATGAGCACAGCACTGGACACATAGTGGATGCTTTGAAATGCTATTCTTTTTGATTCTCTTCCTGCCTCAAGAAGAAAGAGAAATGAATCTTTTAAGTAGATTGCACAAAAAGCTGAGGTATCATTACTTGAGTGACTCTGGTTTATCCCTTCTAGCGAAACACATTTGGCGGTGGAGGTTTGAAAGCCATCCGACAAGGATGGGCCTACATGGTACACTGGCACTGAGAGGAATTCTGCCAGGTTATAAGCTCTGTAGTTTCCTGTGATGAGAGTGTTTCAGAAAAAGCCATACCTGTCCCTCAAAGCTGGGGAGACCAGGATACGGGTGAGAGAGGAGCATTAACATTTTACGTCTGGAAATTAGAGGTTTGGCATCCCTGGGGAAAAAATGATGTGGCCTTTTAGAGCCTGTGAGAGCTGCTGCCAAATGTCTTTCCCCTTGAAACAAAAGCTGTGTTCAAGTCTGGATAATTACCGCTGAGCTGTGCCAAATCCAGAAATCCTTCTCAGCCAAGCAGCCCCACAGGGAGTTGAAATTAGCATTTATAATCATTTACCTTCAAAAAAGTTACTTTTCAGAAGCAAGTTTCACACTCATAACCTTGGGGTTAGATCTGATTCAAACCTACAGCAATACCTACCAATATCAACTGAGTAAGAGAAAGGCAGCTTTTTTCTTTCTTTTTTAATTTAATAGGGGATGTTTGGAGGGGAAATAATGAAAGAATAGAACAGCTGTAATATCAGAAGCAAGACTCTCTTTGTTAGCACCATGCAGCCTGTTTTTCTGGAACTTTGTAATCCCAGAAATGAGCAGACTGTTTTTCATCTGATCTCCAGAGGACTCTCATAAACTCAGGAGAGACACAGTTCTCAAATCCATCTGATCCCCTTGCCTATCGGAGCAGAATCAAAATACACAGAGGCCCAAATATTTGGCCAAACAACAGAAGTAGCCAGGCAACAGATACTTCAAAAAAATAAAAAATAAAAAAGATTAAGTTGCCTGCCTTTTCTCCTGATAAAGACAGTCTTACTATTGTCACACACACACACAAAAATCTGTCAATATTATAAATGTCTGATTAACTCAGAATACGTCCCTGTTTTCTGTTTTAAATCCCATTGGTTTACGAATTCAAAATCATTAACAAACTGTGTGTCAATGCCTTAAGCTTTTATTTCCTTTTCTCTCTGGGAAAATTAAAGTCAGTCCCCATTGGTTTCTCCATCTTTGCCTAACAAAGGTACTAAAAAAAAAAACAAAAAACAGGAAGTTTCACAATAAAGATATCTGATTGGAGTGCATATCGTGGAGGGAGATGTTGGTGGACAGATAAGGTGAGGGCCAGGGGAGTTATTCAGCTCTCAGCAATGTCTTCCCATTGGGATTTGTCGACAGTAGAAAAGGAATTGAATTGCCCTTCCCTCCTTCTTTATATGTGACAACGATAATATATTACTGCCAAACCTTGTGAGAATGTTAAGAAACATCATTCCAGCTGTTAGAGTCAATGAGAAAAGCCATGAGTCTTGTCAAGTCCTTTTGCTACTTCACAGCATAAAACTGTCACTTCATTAATTAGATGAGCGTGTTGCCACGCGACTCCAGCATGCTCCCTCTTCATCACTGATCTTTGTCAATTTGGGTAATAAAACAGCAATTTAATAATCCCCCCTCACATATTAGTAACGGTTTTATGATGGAATTTCAGTTTCCTGGTGGCACTTGATTAATCAGTCTGGGGAGGTCTTAAATAGATATATTAAGAGTTTAATTAAAAGGCAAGCTGCAAAGAAACCAACTGGAAGGAAGACACAGTTCAAAGAAAACAAGTTCAAGTGACGATATAATAAAATCAAATATACTAGATCTTCAGTTTATTATATGTCTTAGTCTAAAGGCAGACGAATAGATGCACTGGGATCATTACAGATCTCCAAGACTCCCACCATTCTCTCTACACAATCCCACAAATGTGCTTTGTTTTTTGTCTACCACTCCCACTTCTCACCTGCTGTTGCCTCCTCTTCCCACCACTGGCAGTGATTTAAGTGGCTCAGAGAGCTCCTTGAGCCCTGTGCACGGCAATCTTTTCTGTGTCTCTTTGCAACAAGTACTGAGATAGCTTTCTTTTAGGCAGAGAAGTCATAAGAGATTTAGAATTAAACAAATACCTCTTTTATGGTGTGGAATCTCAGGTATTAACAGAATATATATTCAAATTTTTAGGTGTAACTTTTCATTTAGGTATAAATGGGAAAAAAAATGGCTTACTCTGGACACAAATATTGGGTGAAGGGCAGTATGGTGATACAGGAAGTGCATCAACCCAGAGACCAGAGAAATGAATTCTGGTTCTAGCTCTACCACCAGCCACAACAAATGTCCCTAGAACGACTCAAATAATCAATGGAATGATTTTAGGCAACAAATTTTCATCTCTCTCTCTCTGCTTCAGTTTTCTTATTCACAAGATCTCCAATGCACTTTCCACCTCAAACAGGTTTTGATATCCTGTGCTGTGCCCTACCCTCCTCTCCTTCCCCTACCCCCTCCTCTGTCCCTCTCAATGTGGCTTTGACAAGTTCCTTAGGGTTTTAAGAGGGAAAAATGACATTACACATTGACTAGAAAAATTAATGGGGCATAGCTTTACCGAAAAAATTAACTGAGGAATCCATAAGACAGTGCGATCACATACCTCAGTTAGATTGTGTATCTCCATGTGATCAAAACCCTGGGGTGAGGGTGAGGGAGGAGAGAAGCTAAGTACTGTAGCAGTTAGGTTAAAAGAAAAAGTCTCATAATTCAAACAGCTGTAAAGGAATATCAGAGAATCTTTTGACTTATTGAAGCAGGTTAAATCTAAAGTTCGTATTAATAGTTAAATTCTGTGAGCCTCTGAATAGGAAATAGACCACTTTGGTTAATCTTTACTCCAACAGTGACTAAGAAAGCCATATCTCTCAGTTTTCTTGAAGTGTATTCTTCCTGGTACTTCTAACTAAAGTACTTTCGTTTCTCCTCATCCTTATACCGTACTCCCTGAGAAGTCCTGCAGAGTGAGTAATTCCAGCTCATATGTGTTCTTGTTATACATAATTTTTAAAGGACCTCAGGGGTACAGAGTTGAATTAATTATAATCCTCAGTTTATGATAACCTATCATCAGTGATTCACACATAATATTCTTTAGTTTACTTATTAATTTTAATAACATAAATAACACGAATGTACCATGCAACCCAATAATTAGAACTCTGACAATACGTTTACTTATACTCACCTCACCTATTCTGCCACCCTTTCACCCTGAAATAAATACAAACTCAAATTTTGTTATTTATTCCCTTTAATATTTAATAGCTTTAGAAATATATATGTATGCCTAAACAATATATTATTTGGTTTTTGTTGCTTTTTAATTTTGTCAAAGAGTATTATACCATATATAGCTCTCTGGACTAGATTTTTTTCATTTCCATTAAGAACATTCATTTATGTTACAGAGCATACAGGAGGTTGATTTCGCTTACTATTCTATAATATTCCATTGTTTGAATATACCATAATTATTCATTCTCTTAAGTTTATTTTCAGGTTTTCACTATTATGAACAGTGATGAAGTGAACATTTTTGTCCATGTCTTCTGATGATCCTGGACAATTATTTCTCTTGAGTGTATACCACAAAGTTTGAATCTCTGGGTTGCAGAATACATAACCATTCAACTTTCCAAGATAATGTAGTTCTTTATTGATATCCAGAGGGAAGTGGTTTCAAGATCCCCCTGCAGATACCAAAATTCACAGATGCTCATGTCCCTTATATAAAATGGTGTAGTATTTGTATATAGCCAACACAATCATTCCATATACAGTACTTTAAACCACCTCTAGGCTACATTTATTACCTAACCCAATGTTATTGCTATGTAAATAGTTCTTACACAGTATTGTTTAGAGAATAATGACAAGAAAAAAGTCTGTACATGTTCAGTACAAATGCAATATTTCCTTTTTTAAAAAATATGTTTGATCTGTGGTTGGCTAAATCCATGGATGCAGAAACCACAGATGCAAAGGGCCAAATTTTCCAAATATTTTACTTTATTTTCCAAATATATTATGGCATTTTACACTATTATCAGCAATTGATAAGAAAGCCTATTGATCTACATACTTTTTAATACTTAGTATCTTTAGACATCTAAAATTTTTATTAATGGAATGAGTAAAATGTATTATTCTATGATGGTTTTATTTTTCATTTCCCTCATTACTAATAAAGTTGAATATTTCTAAGTATGATTATTGATCTTAATTAGTTTTCCCTTTTGTAAAATTACAATTTTCTCATCTTAAAAATAAGTTGTTTTTTTGGTTTTTTTTTTTTTGAGTTGGAGTCTCACTCTATCACCCAGGCTGGAATGCAGTGGCACACTCATGGCCACCCCAACAACAACCTGCTGGGCTCTGGGAATTCCTCCACTTCAGCCTTCCAAATAGCTGGAACTACTAATAAGTTCCTTATTTTCTTAAAGGACAACAAATACACTTTCCCAATTTATGTGTTATAAATATACTCTTCTATGTATAGCTTTGACTTTTTCCCATTTTCTTTAAGCTATTGATTTGTAGAGATTTTCACTTTAATATGTACAAATTTATCTCTAACTTCCCTTATGGTTATTGCTTTTGATAGCTTCTTTAAGAAAATGCTTCCTACTTTTATATTATCTAGATAATCTACCAAAATTAAAAAATTTTACTTTTGATAATTGAGTCCTCAATGTACCTGAAATTGTTTGTTTTGCATGATGTAAAACAGATATTCAATTTCTTAGCTAGTAGAATAGGATAAGAAGTTAAAGTACAAGGCTTAGGAAGGAAGAAATAAAACTGTCATTATTTGCAGATGATATGATTGTTCACATAGAGAACTCTGAAAAATCAACACAGAATTTTTATACAAGTATAATATATTACAGATTTTATTATATAAAATTATAATTATAAATAAGAGAAATGAGCAAATTTTAAAGAGTAATATGTAAAAGTCTGTTGTAAATATATACAGCAGTGACAAGAAAATGTAAATTTTTAAATAAAGATGTAATTCACATAACAAGTGTTAGGTTAAAATATTCAGCGAGGCCTCCAAAATGTTAGGTCAATCCTGGCGAGGGTGTCTGGTCTGCGAACCAGTACTGTGAATAAGATGCAAAGAACTGCATAGTAGTTAGATTAGAAAATATAGTTTATTTAGAAAGTTAATTAGAGAGAGAGCAAGATTGAGAGGAGATTCACCTCCCCAGGGTGAGAGAGGAGGTCAAAGCTTAGAAAACATGCCAAAGGCCATAACTCAAAGAGCACATGGCCACACCAGATTTTACCAAAGCAATGGCTAATGGCTACTTCAGGCTGAATCCTTTTAACTCTCCCATTGATGGGAGCAGGTCATTAAGGTGATTGGGCAGTGGTCTGCTCCACATTATCACAGGTAAGCACAGGTACTGACATAAGGTGATGGATGGCAGGCAGATGAGTGGGTCAGTCACATGATTGCTGCCATAGTGGTAGGGTCTGCCTATGTCATGAAGGTCACAAATGGTTGATCAGGTTAACTTGGGTCTTATGGGTAGAGGCAAATACTTGAAAAGCTAATTAGGACACAACAAGCTGGGAAGGAGATTGTAAAACAATTATCAATAGCTACCTCTGAGAAATTAGTTCAATCCTTGGTTAGTGTTTAGGGGGTAAAGTGAACTGCTAGAAAAACATGACAAAGCTAAGCAATGTTAAAATGGTTGCTCTTTGGGTATATTGACTTCATGATATGTCCTTTCAACAAGCAAAACTACAAAATATTTAGGAAAAAACCTAACCAAGATGTGTAAAATGCAAGACATTTTACTAAGAATGCATTTAAGAAGACCCAAACATTTGGAGAAAATATCATGTTTGTGATAGAAACATGGAGACGTCAATTTACCCCATTTTGATGTACAGACTCAATGCAATTTCAAAGTCCCAATCAGACTTTTTATGAAACTGATTTTTAAATTTCTGTGAAAGCCTAAATGGTCAACAATAGACAGGACATGTCTAAAGACATCTAAGAAGGAGATATTTCTTGTCATATATCAGGATTCATGATGAGACTATAATAATAAGATAGTGTGCATTAATGCAAGAACAGACAAGCTGACAAATGGTATAAAATAGTTTAGACCAACACATATATAGAATTGAAAGATAGCAAAACAGATCAATGTGAAAAAAGAATTATTGTAAAAATGAAACTGAGAAAAATGGTTGCTCATAATGTATGTAGGTGGAAATTAGTTTAATGTCATTTGTATGATCAATTCGTATTTATTAAAGTATTTCAAAGCTCCCAGGTTTGATTTCATTAAGACTTCCTAGAAGTCTTTTTCCCCTTGGGAGAAACTGAATGCCATAAGGGTGTAGATTGAGGTCACTGAGAGACATGCTTGAATCACAGTAGGTAGTACCTGTTTCCCTTTCAAGAAGGATGAGTCTGCTCAGCTGGAAGCTTTTGTACTGGTGAGTGAGATATGCAATCTGAGACCAAAGTTGAACTCCATGAGACAAAAAAGAAAAGCTGAGTGCTGATTTCAGAAGTAAGGTATTAAAAAAAAAAAAAGTCAAGTGTTAAAGATTCAAAACTACTAGTTTACCTGTAACATCTATATATTCTGGTCCGCTTTTACCTCACAGTGGTTAATAAAGTCACAATTCATTTTCTTGGGTCCACATTTCAGTGCATTTCCAAGGTAACTGCCCATCACTAACATGTGTATCTCTCCCTTCCTGCCTGAAACTTAACTCTTTGTAGACTCAATATCTGAGAGCCTGTGCACATTAGTTCATTTTAGCCCATTGGCGTTTGCTAGGTAGAAGCTTACGTGTTGATTACGAAAGCATTCTCTTACTTATTGCTTCATTTACTCTATTGAGATTTATTGAGGTGGCTATTCAAGGATCCCTGGATACTACTAGCCAGTAATAATAGAAGCCAAAAGGTTTTCTTTTCTCATTACCTGTGTCCTGAATTATTTTGACTCAACATACCCTGTGCTTCATTTCCTAATATGTTACTGTTCTTCTGGGCTCTTACTTAATACTTTGTCTCCTGATTGTTGCCTTAAATCCACCTCTTGAACATGAGGTAGATAACACTACTTGGATACTTAACTTGACTCTCTAAGTTAACTAAAATTATAATTTCTCTTTGTTTCCATTCTACCTTTCAGAATAATTTTGATCTCTGTCCCTAGAAGCAGATTCAAAGCACCCTACCATAGTAGTAATTCAAGTGCCTGTCTTTCCCAACAGGCTTGCCTCATTTTCTGATAGAGGGAATGAGTTACTTAGCACTATTATAAGCTTTCACAACATGCACAGGTTTGGAGAAACAAGGAATATTCATGAAATATTTAGAGAACAATCTCAGGTTCGCATGACTTATATGCCACATCTCTGCCTATTCAATTATATTCTGTGCCTCAACTGCCTGGTTGAATTCTACTTCTTATGAGAAGTCTTCCAATAACCCAGTTTACAATTTGGATTAGAGATTTTTTTGCTTAGGGAATATGAAAAGGTATCCCAAAATCAGACAGGCACTTAGACTGGATTTGTGATTTGTGATTCTACACAGTAGAATCCCTATAGTGATTAATAACTGTTTCATTCATTTGACACTTACAGATACATTAAAGATAATTAACATTAGCTTGTAGAACATATGTTTTTCCTATTAGATTAAAAGTTCTTTGCGAACAGCTCTGCCACCCTTAACAATCCTTTCTATAGTCATGGTCCCAGGAGGAAGCAGATGGCATACTCAATCTGAAATAATTTGAGAAAATTTTAAGAAAGGGACTCTTTACAGCCCTGATAAAATAGTGCAGTACCCAGACACTAGTAACTATAAAGTTGGTTCCCTGACTAGTCCTAAAAGTCAAGAAGATACTGCAATATTCATATATCAGAAGCAGAGAAAGTTTATAGAGCATGCTGACTGATCTTTGTTCAAGGAAAGCATCTAGAAATCCCTGTAAGGAGGATACTCGGGAAATTCACGCTCCAGCCACATATGTGCTGTTTCTTTTAGTTTCCTGGCAGTTCTCCAGTTTGAAAAACCAAAAGGAAAGCAAAGGCAAAAGAGTCCATTGCTGCAATCTGTATAGGTAGTCTTAAGAAGCTCAAGTTAAAGTGGAACATGGATAATAGATCTACAGGGACAAAAGGAAAATACATAGCACATTTATGGAGCCTCAGGTTACTTATTTACAGAACAGAGCTAACCATAATGGAATTAAACTAGAAATATACAGCAGAAAAATATCTGGGTAATCCCCAAATATATAGAAAATGGATAGTCTGTTGGTCCAAAGAAAAAAGAAAAGAAAAATCAGAAAGCATTTTTCCCTGAGTGAAAATGAAAAACACAACATACCAAAATCTGTGAATGCTGATAAAACAGTACTTAGAGGAAAATTTACAACTTCACAACTATATTAGGAAAGAAGAAAGGCCTTAACCCAACAAACTCATCTTCCATAGTAAAAAATAAAAGCAATTTTTTTAGGGGAAATTCTACCTAAAATAAGTGGAACAAAGAAGTAATAAAAGTATGAGCAAAGATTAACAGAACACAGCAAAACATTAGAGAAAAGCAATTAAACTAAATGTTTGTTATTTGAGATCAAGAAAAACAATAAATTTCTAGCCAGAGTAGTCAAGAAAGAAAGAAGTTATCGGTTGTAAATGTCAGAACTAAGAAAGGTGAATTACCACAGAGTCTTCTACTATTAAGAGAATATTAAGGGAATATTATGAAAAATGTCGAATAAATTTGACAACTTGGGTGAAATAGTAAATGCTAGTAAAAACCAGCAAAGCTAACAAAAAGGAATGGATAACTTGCTTGATTGGCTCTATATATACTTTAAAAATTGAATTTATCACCTAAGGAAACTGGAAAAGCAAGACCACCAAAATACTAACTTCAGCAGAAGAATCTAGATCACCAAAATAAAAGCCCAAATCCGGGACATAGGAGACAAAAAGAAAATACAAAAAAATCAATGAAACAAAAAGCTGCTTCTTTGAAAGGATAAACAAGATCGATGGTCCCCTAGCTAGACTGACCAAGAAAAAGAGAGAAAAAGTCCAAATAAACGTGATCAGAAACACAAAAGATGAAGTCATATCGGATCCTGAAGAAATACAAAAGATCATTAGAGTCTACTATGTACACTTGTATGGAAACAAACTTGAAAACCTTAAGGAAATAGAGGACATTCCGACATCACAAAACCTGCCTAGGTTGAAACAAGAAGAAATTGAGATCCTAAATAGACCAATAACAATCAAGGAAATTTACTATATCATAAGAAAACTACCTACAAAAAAAGTCCTGGACCTGATGGCTTTCTAGCAGAATTCTGTAAGACATTTAAGGAGGAGCTGATACCAATACTACTGGAAGTACTTCAGGCAATTGAGAAAGAAGAACTCTCCCCAAATCATTTTATGAAGCTAACATCACATTGATACCCAAGCCAGGTAAAGACCCAACAAAGAAAGAGAACTACAGGCCAATATCTTTGATGAACATAGATGCTAAAATTCTCAAGAAGATCCTAGAAACCCAGATTCAACAACACATCTCAAAAATCATCCATCATGACCAAGTAGGCTTCATCCCTGGGACGTAAGGCTGGTTCAACATTCATAACACCACAAATGTAATTAAATACATCAACAGATGTCAAAACAAAAACCACATGATTATATCATTAGATGCAGAAAAAGTTTTTGATAAAATCCAGCACCTCTTCTTGATAAAAACCCTTGAACATCTAGGTATATGTGGAACATATCTCAAAATAGTAAAAGCCATCTATGAGAAACCCACAGCCAGCATACTCCTAAACAGACAAAACTTGGAACCATTTCCCCTGAAAACTGGAACAAGACAAGAATGCCCACTCTTACCCCTCCTGTTCAATATAGTATTGGAAGTCCTGGCTAGAGCAATCAGAAAAGAAAAGGTAATCAGGGGTATCCAAATAGGAAAAGAGGAAATCATCTCTCTTTGCAGACAGCATGATTGTGTACTTTGAAAACCCAAGAAAATCTGCCAAAAACCTCCTTGTACTGATAAAGGACTTTGGCAAAATCTCAGCCTACAAAATAAATGTGCAAAAGACAATCTCATTTCTTTACACCAATAATAAACAAACAGAACCCCAAATAAAAAGCACAATCCCATTCA
>NW_007246190.1:20686-32690 GCF_000164805.1 Carlito syrichta
AAATCAAAGATGACACAAACAAGTGGAAAAATATCCCATGCTCATAGACTGGAAGAATCAACATTGTGAAGATGTCCATCTTACCTAAGGCAATCTACAGATTTAGCACAATACCCATCAAATTACCAGAAATATTCTTCTCAGATCTAGAAAAAACAATACAGGAATTCATATGAAAACAAAAACGACCAAGAATAGCCAGAATAATCCTCAGCAAAAAGAACAAAGCAGGAGGTATCACACCACTAAACTTTAAACTTTACTATAAAACTGCAATAATCAAAACAGCTTGGTATTGGTACAAGAACAGGCATATAGACCAATGGAATAGAATTGAGATTACAGGAGCAAAACCTCAATTTCTCGACCAACTCATCTTTGACAAAGCCTCCACCAACCACCACTGGGGAGAGAACAATCTATTCAGTAAATGGTGCTGGGAAAACTGGCTGATCACATGCAGAAGATTTAAACAAGACTCCTATCTATCCCCATACACAAAAATTAACTCTAAATGGATCAGAGACCTAAATGTAAAATCTCAAATCATAAGAACTTTAGAAAATGCAGCACACACCCTTATGGAAGTTGGAACTGGCATCCAATTCCTGAGCAAAACCTGAAATGCACGGGCCATAAGAGATAAGATAGACAAGTGGGACCTCATTAAACTGACCAGCTTCTGCAAAGCCAAAGAAACCATCAAGAGAGCAGGGAGACAGCCCACACACAAACTGGGAAAAAGTATTTGCCAACTCCATGTCTGACAAAGACCTACTGTCTAGGATCGACAAAGAACTCAAATATGCTGAAAGGAAAAAAACAAACAATCCCCATTACAAAGTGGGCAAAAGACATGAGTAGACACTTCTCAAAAGAAGACATATGAGCGGCCAACAGATACATGAAGAAATGTTCAACCTCACCAGTCATCAAGAAAATGCAAATTAAAACTACACTGAGATACCACCTAACTCCACTCAGAATGGCCATTATCAATAACTTAAAAAATAACAGATGCTGGAGAGGATGTGGTGAAAAGGGGACACTTCTACACTGTTGGTGGGAGTGTAAACAAGTGCAGCCTCTGTGGAAATCAGTGTGGCGATTCCTAAAAGCTCTAAAAATCGACCTTCCATATGACCCTGCAATCCCCCTACTGGGATTATACCCTGAAGAACTCAAATCACTCTATAAAAAGATACCTGCACATGTATGTTTATCGCAGCATTGTTCACAATAGCAAGATCAGGAAACTAACCGTGTTGTCTATCAAAAGAGGACTGTATTAATAAAATGTGGTACATATACATGATGGAATATTACACAGCCATAAAAAAGAACAAAATCATGAATTTTGCAGCAACATGGATGAAATTAGAGATTATAACACTGAGTGATCTCTCACAGAAACAAAGATCTGAGTATCACATGGTCTCACTCATAAGTAAACCTTGAACAACTATCATAATACTATAAGAAAAGGATTGACAGTGGTGGGAAACTATGGGGGGGCAGGGAAGGGAAGGGAAGTGGGATTAACAGTAGTCAATATCTGTCTGGGCATGGGGGGCACATCTCACCAACAAGAGTACCTACACAATGCATATTTGTATACCTAACTCTTAACTGTACCCCACATTTTAAAATAACAAATATGTATTTTTTAAAAAAATTGAATTTATCCTAAAAATTCTCATACAGAAAATTCCAGAACCAGATAGCTTCACTGGAGAATTCCATGAAACATTTAATAAATGAATAATATTAATTCTACATAAAATTCTCCAGGGAAAAAACTAAAAAGAGAAAAATAATTTATAGTTCATTCTATAAAATTATTCCTGTCTCCATGCTTTGGGAGACTGAGGTGAGTAGATTGCTGAGCCCGTGGGTTCAAAACCCACCTGGGCAACTTGGTGAGACCTCATCTCTACAATAAATCAAAAATTAGCCAGGCATGGCAGCGAGCACCTGTAGTTCCAGCTACTCAGAAGGCTGAGGCAGAAGGATTGCCAGAGCCCAGCAGGTCGAGGCTATGGTGACTGGTAACGGCCACTGCACTCCATCTGGGTGACAGAGTGAGACTCCAACTCCAAAACAAAAAATTATTCCTATCTCACATCAAATCCAGATAAAAGTTTTACAAGAAAGAAAGAAAAAAAAATGCCTACCAAATTTTTCATAAATATAAATGCAAAAATATTTAACAGTTTAGTAAATCAAATCCAATGAACATAAAAATGATAATACATTATGTCCTAATGAGGTTTTTCTCAAGAATGCAAGATTGGTTTAATATTTGAAGATCAATGTACAGTAATTCCCCCCTTATCCATAAGATATACATTCCAAGACCCTCAATGGATTCCTGAAACCACAAATGGCACTATACCCTACCACTGTCAATTGGAACATGATTCTGTTTACCTCTTTCCCCCATAAATTTAATGCCTCTTCTATCTTTTTTTTTTTTTTTTGAGTTAGAGTCTCACTCTATCATCGGGGCTGGAGTACAGTAGCACTCTCATGGCCACTGCAGGCTCGACCTGCTGGGCTCAGGTAATCCTTCAGCCTCAGCCTTCCAAGTAGCTGAAACCACAGGCATGTGCTACCATGCTTGGCTTACCTTTTGATTTATTGTAGAAACAAGGTCTCACCAAATTGCTCAGGCTTGTCTCGAACCCCTGAGCTCAAGCAATCCTCTCGCCTTGGTCTCCCAAAGTGCTGGGATTACAGGGTTGAGTTGCCACGCCTGGCTACCTCTTCTATGCTAACTAAGCACTTCTCATGCTCTGTGGTCATAATTTCTGTAGTTTGAGGTGCAATGGCAAAACTAATATGAATTTTATTTTCCTTTTTCACAATTTCACAGACAGAAGATTCATTCTCACTGTAGATCTTAGCAACCTCAGCATTTTTAAGTCTTTTCTTAAGTTGAGACCTTTTACCTTTTCACTTAAAGGGAGCACTGTATCATGTCTTTTTGGCAGATCTGAATTGTCAGCATCACCACTCCTATGCTTTGGGATCATTGTAAAGTATAATAAGGGTGACTTGAGCACAACAGTGGATCTAATAACCAAAACAGCTACTAAGTGACTAATAGCTGGGGATTGTAGGCCATGTGGATCCCTGGATAAAGGGAAAATTCACATCTCAGGTGGGACACAGCTGGACAACTCAGATTTCATCATGCTACTCAAAATAGCGTGCCATTTAAAGCATGAATTGTTTGTTTTTGAAAATTCCATTTAATATTTTCAGTCTGCAGTTGACTCCAGGTAACTAAACTATAAAAAGTGAAATTATGAATAAGAGGAAACTACTATAATTCATCATATTAAAAACAAAAGAGCAGAATTATATAATTATCTCAATAGATGAATGAAAAGTATTTAACAGAATCCAACACTCCTTTAAAATAAAATCTCTCAGCAAACTAAGTATAGTAGGAAATTTCCTCAACCTGAAAAAGGCCGCCTACAGAAACTTACAAGTAACATAATACTTAATAATGAAAGACAGAATGCTTTTCTCATAAATTCAAGAACAAGCAAGGACTTAAATAAACCTCAGATAACTGTCATTATGATTCAGACCACCTGACCATGGAAAAGCTCTCTCAAAGTTTTCATTTAGATTTAAAATTGAATAGATTGCCTTCGTTTTTAAACATAGTCTCACGAAACCATGGAGCATGTGTTCTGAAATTTTGGTTTAATTCTTGCTTATTAATGTCATCACATCACCAAAATTGATTCCCTTTAATCTGTGTTTTAAACAAAAACAATGGCAATTCTTATTCCAACCCAATTTGGGACTTTATAAGAGCACAATGACTATCATCTAGCTAAAGTCAGCAGTTCCTATTTCCTAAATTTTTTTAAAAATTAATAAATGGGGAATATTTATAAACATGAAAGAAACAAAACCACATATTTGAGCCTTCTAGAACCTTGACTCCAACCATGTGAAAGACAACCATATGTTTGAAAACCTAATGCAATCTACACTTCTACTCATAAATAGAATGTAGTAGCTAATGACAAACCAGTGTTTCTGCAGTAATAACTAGAAACAATCAGATATATTGCAAAAAGAAATTCTCATATTTTTAAGACATCAAAGAGCTGTAGAAGAAATGGGAAATCGATTATTTAAAACTCCAAAGGAGGAGAATATTTCCAAGGTGACTTGATTATAATAGCGTTTTTCTTCATCTGAGAGCATTCGCAGTTTGGGGCAAGGGCTAGGAATAGCATTCAGCAAGAACCTTTTTTGGAAGAATGGGAGATTTTGTGGTGGTAGATTAACAATTCAGAAATTTGGGGAAATAAAAAGACATAACCAGTTTCCCCTTTGAGAAACTTGCTAAATTCTGCTGCTGAGTAGATGTCTAGAAAACCAAGGAGAACATTTCCAAATGGCAGAGTAAAAATCCTTAACAGCTTCTCAGTGCTCAGGAGTAGAGAAACTTCCAAAGAAGGATCCTGCCTCAAACACACTGCCAGTCTTTCCCACAAATACTTGTCAAATTTTGAAGCTATGTAGAACAAGAGATTGGGAAGTTAAACTGGAAACTACGATGGGCAAAACCTGATCTCTAAAGCCTTCTAGAACTAAAATATGAAAAGCTAAAGACTTTTAAATGAAGCTGAATAGTCACTCATTAAATAAAGGAATAAACCAATGGTAACCTGATTTGACTAAAACTACAAACCAATCTGGACTGAGATCTATTTCTGACTAGATTGAGATGATTCACTCACCACATTGTCTTCTTAAGGAGAAATGTGTGAATGGAATATAATACCATATGTAGTATCTACAACTCCATGATATTCAATGGCTAGCATATATTTTTAAACCACTATACAGGTGAGAAAAGATGACCAAATAATAAAAAAGGAAGATCCAGAGATAATCTAGATATTAAAATTAGAACTCAGAGACTTTAAAATAGCAATAATTAATATGTTGAAAAAAATAAGAGGACAATATTGGCAAAATGGACGGAGACTGGAGAATTTCAGCAGAGAATGGAATCTGTAAAACAGGGTCAAATGATCAGTCTGAAACTGAAAACACAATATGAGGTATTTGGAATTCCATGATAGCTTTAGAATTAGTGAATTTGTCAGCAGTCAGTCAGTGAATAGTCAGTACAATTATGTAAGTTAAAGCCAAGAGAAACAAAAAAGACTAGGAAAAAAGCATAAGAGACATGAGCATAAGAGACTAGAGAGATATGCTCAAAAAGATTAATATATATATGGGCTTGGAATTCTAGAAAGGGAGGAGAAAGAATGAGCCATATTCAAAGACCATAAAGATGAAGAATTTTTCTCAAAATGGATGAAAGATACCAACCACAAATTCAAGGAGGTCAGTATACATATCTGGAAACCACTGGCAAAGAGAAAATCTGAAAAACAGTGAAAAGAGAGCTAAAATGTCACTCTACCTTCAGAAGTACAGTAATCAGAATGATACATGACTTCTCCAAAAGAATGATACCAATGGGTAGGCAATAACATCTTATTGAACATTCTAAAAATTTGAATTAAAAAATATAAATTATTTTATAACCAGTAAAAGTAGTCTTTGAATATGCAGGTAAAATATAGAAGTTTTCAGGCAAAGACTAAAAGCTTTGTTTTTAACCAGAAAACCTTCCCCAAAAGGAAAAAAAAGGAAAGGGAAATCTTTAGGCAGAAATCTATCAGATTCCAGATGGAAAAGTTAAACTGCAGAAGGATATAAAGAATATTGGGAATTATAAATATAATTGAATATTGTTTTTATAGAACTATAATTATAATGTTCTGTAGAGTGTAAGTTATATGCAGAAATAAACACCAAAATAAAGCTTCTAATATCAGATAAAGCTGATTTTAGGGAAAGAACTATTATTAAGAATAAAAAACCACAGGCTAGGCTTGGTGGTTTGTGCCTGTAATCCCAACATTTTTGAAGGCTGAGGTGTGAGGATTGCTTGAACCCAGGATTTCCAGACCAAACTGGGAAACATAGCAAGACTCTGTCTTTTCAAACATAGCAAGACTCTTGTCTTTTCTTTACCAAAAACAGCCAGGTTTGGTGGTGCACACCTATGATCCTAGCTACCCAGGAGGCTGAGGCAGGATTCCCTTGAGCCCAGGAGACTGAGGCTAGACTGAGCTGTGACTACACTACTGCACTCCAGCCTGGCAATGGAATAAGACCCTGTCTCTAAAAAGATTAAAATAAAAAAGGATAAAGAACTATGGAAAAATCTGGCAGTTGCTCAAAAGATTAAACATAGGGTTACCAAACTAAACTGTCATATTTATAACTCCATATCCAATCATGATATTCTTTTCAAGTAAACATAAAACATTTACCATTAGAGCTGATCTATAATAAAATCCTTCTAATACTTAGATATAAGTCCATGAGAAATGAAAGTATATGTCCACTCATATACTTGCACATGAAGGTTCAAAGCAGCATTATTCATAACAACCCCAAAGTGGAAACAACACAAATATTTATCATAGACAAAGAATATGCACTATGTGGTATATCCACTCAGTGCAATACTATCTGGCAATAAAAAGAAATGGAGTACATGCTAAAACATGTGTACATAGTGAAAACATTTTTGTGAAGTGAGAGAAACAAGTCACAAAATACACATATTGCATGATACCATTTATATGAAATGTCCAGAATCAGCAAATCTTTAAAGAAAGAATGTATATTAATGGTTGCTTAGGTGTGGCAAGGTTGATGTGGAAAATGAGGAGAGATGGCTAACGGGCACAATGTTTCTTTTGGGATTACTGAAAATATTCTAAATATATTTGTGGTAATAGTTATACAACTCTGTCAACATACAAAAGCAACATTGACTGGTATACTTTAAATAGATGAATTGTGTGGTATAACTCAATATCGCAATACTGTTCTTATTAAAATAAATAAGTAGGTATATCTTTAAAAAGGTCAAACAGAAATATCATAATCCTAATTTGTATAAAGCCTATGAGAACAGCTACAAAGTTCATAAGCCAAAAATTGACAAAATTAAAAGAAGTGTGAACATTCTTAATTATTGTGGAAGACTTTAGCACACCTCTCTCACTGATAGGAAAAGCAGATAATCAGACTCAATATAAAACATCTAAATAGCACTATCAACAAACAAACTGTCGGCTGGGCTCAGTGGCTCAGTCTGTAATCCACCACTTTAGGAGGCTGAGGCGAGTGGATTGAGTGAGCTCACAGGTTCAAGACCCACCCGGGCAACTTGGTGAAACCTCGTCTCTACAATAAAATAATAATAATAATAATAATTAGCCAGGCATGGTAGCACCCGCCTGTAGTTCCAGCTACTTGGAAGGCTGGAGCAGAAGGATCGCCAGAGCCCAGCAGGTCGAGGCTATGGTGGCCAGGAGTGTGCCACTGCACTCCAGTCTGGGCAACAGAGTGAGACTCCAACTCAAAAAAAAAAAACCATCAACTGTCATATTTATTTATAACTCCATACCCAATCATGATATTCTTTTCAAGTAAAAGTAAAACATTTACCATTAGAGCTGGTCTATAATAAAATTTCTATTGTATTTCAAAAGACTGTTATTTATCATAGTGTGTTTCTCTGGCCATAAGAGTATAACTCTCAAACATATTTTGTAGAAATGAAAGAATTCACATTTTTTTTAAATCCAAACGTTTTATATATATATATATATATTTGAAAATATTTTGAAATGAATGACAATGAAGACCCAAAATATCTAAACTTAAAAGCAGCAACAAAAGCAATAATGAGAGGAAAATGTTTACCCTTAAAATACAGATTTTTTTATAAGGTTGAAAATAGAGTGATTCAAAGTTTCTATTTAAGAATCCAGACCAAGCAAACAAACAAAAAGCAAGGCAAACTCAAGAAAACTAAAAATTATGACAAATATAATGGAGAAAAAAATGACATAGAAAATAAATATAAAAAAGGAAAACCAAAATAAAAATAATTTTCAAAGTAGGACTAGAATCGACAAACCACTAAAAATGCCTAATACAGAAAACGTGAGATAAAACACAATTATGAATAACAGAAATTAAAATGGGTGTCACTGTAACACCTCACTTTTAATAACATAGACTATTCAGACTGAAAAGTCAATAAACAGTTGATTTGTACAAATGGACCTAATAGACATATACAGAACTGTAAACTCAACAACAGAAGAATATTTACTTTTCTCAATTGTATACAGAACATTCTTCAAAATAGAGGACATGTTAGGTTACAAAACAAGTCAACAAATATAGAAGACTAAAATCATAATGAGTATATTTCCTGAACACAATCAAATGCAACTAGAAATCAATAACAACAAGAAAATAAGAACTTTCACAAATAATGGAAACTAAACAACACAGTCTTGAACAACCATTGGGTCAAAGAGAAAATTAAAGATAAGTTTAAAAAATATCTTAAGACAAATAAAAATGAAAATACAACATACCAAACCTTGAGTACAGCAAAGATAACAATAAGAGAAAAGTTTACAATGATAAATGTCTACATTAAAAAAAGAGAAAGACTACCAAAAACAAACTATAAAAAGAAAAACAAACTATGCCAAACATTAACAGAAACAAAATAATAAAATTAGAACAGAAATAAATGAGATAGAGAATAGAAAATATCAATAAAAAAGATAAATGAAAGATTTAAAAAAACTGATGAACTCTTAAGTAAACTAAGAAAAAAAGAGAGAAAACTCAAATAAAATCCAAAGTGAAAGAGAAGACAATGAATAACTCAGAAATAAAATGAATAATAAGAGTCTATTATGAATAATTATACACCAAAAAATTAGATAACCAAAAAGAAATGAATACATTCTTAGGAATGCACAATAACCAAGAAGAAATAGAAAGCCTGAACAGACCAATAATGAATAAGCAGATGGAGTCAGTGATCCAAAACCTTCCAACAAAGAACAGGTGGATTCTTATCAAATATTCAAATAATAATTAAAGCCAATTCTTCTTAAACTCCTCTAAAAAACAAAAAAAGTGTAAACACTTCCAAACTATTTTAACCCCCCTGACATCTGTTGCTGTCAAAAAAGACAAGAGATAATATATATTGGCAAGGATATGGAGAAAAGGAAACCTTTGTACACTGTTAGTAGGAATGTAAATTGGCACAACCATTTTTTAAAACAGTATAGCTGTTCCTAAAACAAAACAAAAAAATCCAGCAGTCCTATCTATGAATATATATGTACACCTCTCTCACTGATAGGAAAAGCAGACAATTCGACTATATATAAATATGTATATGTATATACATATATACACATATATATACATATATATACATATATACTCTCTCTCTCTCTATATATATATATATATATACTCTTTCTATATATATAGAGAGAGAGTCTGAATATAAACACACACACACACACACACACACACACACACATACACACACACACACACACGAGCAGAAATCAGTGTCTTAGAGATAACTCATTCCCAGGCTGCAAGTAGTACAGCCTTTTTCACAATAGCCAATATATTTAAAGCAAAAAACAAAAACTTAAATGCTCATGAAAGGTTGAGAAGAAATAAAGAAAATCTATCTATCTATCTTTTATATACATGTATAGTGGAATATTATTTAGCTGTTAAAAAAAGCTCATCAGTTGTGACAACATGGATGAACCTGGAGGACATCATGCTAAGCGAAATAAGCCAGGTATAAAAAGACAAATACCGCAGTATCTCACATTTGGAATCTAAAATAGTAAACCATGTAGAAGCAGAGAGTACAATTGTGGGTTGTCAGGGAACAAGGATGGGGGAAATGGAGAGATGTTGGTCAAGGGGCACAAATTTTCACTTACGCAAGTTTAACAAGGCTATGGTTAACAATATTATATTGTATATTTGATATTTGCTAAGGAAGTAAGTAGATGTGTTTTCACTGCAAAGAAGGAGGAAGATGAGGATGAGGAGAATAAGGTGAAGAAGGACGAGGAAAAAGTGGAAGAGTAGGAGATGAGGAAGAAAGAGAAGAAAATAGTAACTTTGTGAGGTGATGGATGTGTTAATTAGTTTAATTGTGGTATTGTGCATTAGCTTAATTAGCTAATATACAAAATTTGAATAAGATGGGAAAATTCCTTGAGAAATATAAATTATAAATCTTGACAGGAAAAGAAATTAGTCTCTGAATAGTCTAGTATCTAATAATAAATTTGAAACCTTTATTAAAACCTTCCCACAACAAAAACCCAGATGGCTTTCCTGGGTGAAGTCTTCTGAATATTTAAAGAATAAATTATACCAATCTTGTACAAATTCTTCCAGAATAATTGAGTGAACATTCTGCCTCTATTTATAGGCTAACATAAACTCAATCTCAAAACTTTTCAAAGACTACTATAAGAAAGAAAAATTACAGATTAATCTTTCACATAACCATAGAAGCAAAAATTTTTGACAAAATACTGCCAAATCAAATTCTATTTTAATATATATTATATATTTATACAGAGAATATATTTATGTATATGATAATTGATCACAACAAACTTGGGTATTCCAGAGTGTAAGACTGTTTTCAAATTTAAGTATTTATCTATTTAATTTACCAAATTAACAGAATTTTAAAAATTATCATAAGATTATACAGATAAATGCAGAAAAAGTGATAAAACTTAAAAACCTGTCACGATTATTGAGAAACACTTTTAGCAAATTGGCACTAAAGATTATCTATTTTTAAAAACCTACAGGAAATATCATGCTCAGTAGCGAAGTATAGGAAACTTTCCATCTGAGATTAGAAATAAGACAGAGATACTCACAGTAGATCACTCTGTTCAACATTGTACATGAAGTCCTAGGCAGTGCAATAAGCTAAGAAAAGAAACAAAAGCCAATTGATTAGAAAGAAAGAGAGAAAGCTGTCATTAATAGCAAATTATAGAATTATTTATATTTGCCAGCACATAGAAAAATTTCAAGAGAATATTACAATTAATAAATGAATTTAGCAAGATCCTAAGACACTAAATCAATATTTACAAATCAATTGTATTTTTATATACTAGCAAAAAAAAAAAAAAAAAAATAGGCTGGGAGCAGTGGCTCAAGCCTGTAATCCCAGCACTCTGGAAGGCCAAGGTGAGAGTATTGCCTGAACCTGAGGGTTCAAGACCAGCCTGGGCAACTTGGCAAGAGCTCATCTCTACAAAAAATTAAAAATTAAAAATTAACCAGGTGTGGTAGCACACACCTGTATTTCTAGCTACTTGGAAAGCTGAGGAGGAAGGATTCCCTGAGCCCAGCGGGTTGACACTGGGGTGACCGTGAGCCTGCCACTGCACTCCAGCCTGGGCAACGGAGTGACACTCGAACCCCCCCCACAAAAAAAGTAAAAATAATTTTAAAAATATATCATTTATAATAGTATCAAAAAACCATTAAAAAAAACTCCTGAAAGAAATGCAGAATTATGAAATGAAAATTGTGAAATGTTTTTGGGAGACACTTTAAAGCCCATATAAATGGACAAATATATCACACTGATAGAAAAACTCAGCATTACAAATATATCTTTTCTTTTCTTTGCCAAATTAACCTCTAAAATCAACACCACCCCCTTTAAAAAAAAAAAAAGCAGGCTCTTTGGTGGGACTAGAAAAGTTTTAAAATTTTTATGTAGATATGCAAACACCCAAGAATATCAAGACAATCTCAAAACACCAAAATGCTGAATGACTTACATTTGCCAGATATCAAAATTCATTACAAAGCTCTGGTGCAAAGAAGGACCAACTGACCAATGAAATAGAATAGGGGCAGTAGAACAGAACGAGTCCTAGTAACATATGCATACCCGAGGCCACAACAGTTCTCCTAGTTATACATCTCACAAAAATGCATCTGCATGTGCAAATATACTGGAATGTTCACAACAATATTA
>NW_007246190.1:33661-48225 GCF_000164805.1 Carlito syrichta
TTTTTTTTTACCATTAGGCTCTATCCTAGTATTTTCAAAGTCATTTTGAGTTTTTTTCTTCAGATTGTTAGCATTCATCCAAATATACATCAGATCTATATGGTGGTATCATTTTGTGTGTGTGCACAGTTCAGTGTTGTGTTTTTTTACCATTAAGCTCTATCCTAGTATTTTCAAGGTCATTTTGAATTTTTTTCTTCAGATTGTTAGCATTCATTCAAATTTACATCAGATCTATATGGTGGTATAAATTGACTATGGCATGATCAATTTAATATTTTTAACATTCTTAGTGATTGGCCATGTAGCAATTGATTGAGTGAAAGTACCAGGTTTCAGCAATTTTGATTCTTGTAATGGTCAAAATGGATCTTATATCAAGGTTTATATTTTTACTGTCTAGCTCTGGTGTCAGATTTTATCATCATAAAAAGATAACTTAAGGTAATGTACTTTGCTTTATCTGAGACAAAGTCCATTCTCTAAGAATTTCTTATATGCTAGGATGCTTCTTTGTCAGATCACAGATAAGAGATAATCTGTGACAGTCCCAAGCCTGTTAGTCCTCAGATCCATTGCTTGTGCCTCCCCTTTTCTGCTCTGTGCTGCAAAGAATGCAAAAGGCTTTTTTTCAGTTGTGTTTAGTTGGGGTGGTGGGGGGGATCCTGGTAGAAGACTGAAAGGTGGAAAAAAGAGAATATCCAGGTTTTTTTCTCCCCTTGCCTTTCCTCTTCAGGCAGCATCTTTAGAAGCAGCTGCATCTCATTCCAACTTCCACCTTACCTATCCATCAAGGTTTCATGCTTTTGCTGGGATTTCTTGATTTCTGGCTCTTGTAATGCCATCTCCTGCCTCTATTCTTTCTGAATTTCTTCCGAATGGCCTTACTTTTTGGTGTCTTGATTCCTCTATCCTGTCATCTATATAGTATATAACCAATTTCCAGCATTTAAGTCTTTCTGTTCTAAATACTCTAAATACTGTTTGTGGAATAGATCCTGACTAATGTAGTTCTTCATGCTTAAAATTACAAATTTACAATCATCTTTTACTCATATAAGCATGAGTTGATCATTTCATTAATGTCACAAGAAATAGGAGGCCAATACTCTTATGTGACACAATCGACAGATCATGACTGGAAATTACTGTTAGTTAAATTAGCCATAGACGTTCAAGATTGCTCAGCACACACCAGTATGTCATCACATATATCTACCAAATTTATAACAAGATAGGAAAAAGAACAACATGCAGCATCATCCCTTTTTAATAGATGCAAAAATTCAGAGAAGGTATCATATTCGTACACCAATATCGTTTAAGAGATCTTAGGGAGATGAGTATATGGAGGTTATGTTGGTATTTAATCCAAAAAAATTAAGTATTCTCATTTAAATACTTTATAAATGGTTAAACTGAGACATAAAAAGGTGAGAAGGCTTGTCTTTGTCCAAATGATAAATTCAAAACACTTATGACTCTTAATTTTCTAAACCAAATTTCTATCAAAGCAAGAATTCAAAACTATTCTTATAATTACAGTTCTCCAATATCTTTTATTTATTCATTCATTCATTCATTTATTTTAAGAGATAGGGTCTTTCTCTTTCACCCAGGCTGGAGTGCAGTCGTGCAATCATAGCTCACTGCAGCCTCAAATTCCAGGGATCAAGCAATCCTTCTGCCTCGACCTCCCGAGTAACTGGGACTACAGGTGCATGCCACCACATCCAGCTAATATTTTTATTTTTTTGTAGAGACTAGGGTCAGGCTATGTTTCCCAGACTGATCTCAAACTCCTGACCTTAAGTGTTTCTCCTGCCACAATCTCCCAAAATGCTGGGATTACAGGCATGAACCACCACACCTGACCCAACATCCCCATTCTTATCCTGAAAATCAAAAAGAATTAAGTAGTTGTTATGATCATTCATATGGATTTTTATTTCATAATGTCAAGTTCCATGTTTTATATGATTTATAATCTTGCAGAGCCTAGAAAAATGCTTTCCATTTCTGTCAACACATAGTTATTCATTTTTTACTCCACATAAGACTCCATGTTTTATACTGCTATGGTCTACCAGGCTTTAAATCAGATTCCTCTCTACACTGTATTCAGTTATATAAATGGATAAGTTTGGACCAAAGGGGTAAACAGGGATAAGCATTTATTTGATCATTTACTTACTGGTTTAAGAAATATATTTTGAGCACCCTCAGTGACATAGCAGAGTTTTGAGTACTGAGGATACAGCAGTCCTAGAGATTCTCAGACATAAATAAACAACAAATAATTTCAGCATGCAGAAGTGAATGAGACAGTAAAGAACTAAGGGTTGTAGGAATGCTGTGCACAATCATGAGTGTTTTGCATAACACAACCCTCAGAGGCGCCATTTATGTCACGAACATTACAGATGTGTATAATTATTACAAAAATTTTCCGGCAGATGACAGTAAAGTGTCTTGTTCAAACAGGTTGGTATACTGAGATCATTTTTTGGGAGACACATGAATCTTGTGGAAGAGTTTCTTTCTTCCAGTTTGCCTAAAGGCACCATGTGGGCTAATGGAGGCTCTTGAAAGGGTAGGTAAACTTTTAAAAAACAGTCAGATAAGACAACTTTGATGAAACGACATTCAAGATACAAATAAATAAGAGTCAGTCATTTGGAGAGCAAGAGTTAAGAACATTCCAGAAAGAGGGAATATTGCTTGACATTATTCACTCTTCTTTTGGTTGGTTTGTTTTGACATATATAATTATAATTAAAAAATCATGATGTTCTTTGTTGATGAACATATTTTTATAAGCAGAGTCTTTGCTTTGCATAGTTTTCTTTTTCACTGATGATGAGCTAGTCTCCTTTTTCCCTCAAGCACACATTCCTAGGGCTTTTTGCTATGGAATGTGGCCACATAACCTAGTTGACTGACCTTACTGACAAGAAGTACTGAGCAATTAATTTGCCCTTATCAAGGAAACTTCCGCTGCTCTATATTCATCCTTTTTAACTTCCTTCCTTCTATGTACCAGATACCATGACTTTTATCTATAAAATAGTTAAAATACCTACATCTTAAACGTATTATAATAATGACTGCTAACACTTGCAGAGTATTTGTTGAATGATAATAAGCACTATGCTAAGTGTTTTACTAACTTTAGCTCATTTAAACCTCACAACAACCTACACTAGATATTTTACCCAATTTACAGAGAAATATGAGGCTTAGTATACCTAGGATCTGTTGTTTGATTTTTAACCCAAGTAACTGGCTTCAGAACCATGCTCTTCACTCTTAATGTGGTACATGGTCTATAGAAAAATTTCAATAAATATTGGTATTGCTAGATGCAGATTAGTGGTGATTTAGTGTAAACTCGATAAGTAGATATTCTCATCTCTCAAGTGATTTCTAATACCAACTCTAAGAAAAGGTATTCCAACCTAACTCGGCTGTCATGAGACTTCTTTTTGTTTTGTGCTTTCCTATGTTAACTGGCCTCCTTGGTCTTAAAAAGAAGTCTCCACTTTCCTTAGTGTACTCCTTAGGTAAAGCATCTTCATTCTCTCCTAGAAATACCTGATTTCAAGGAGGAGGAGACATAAAACATGCCTAAACTGTGTTCTTCATTCATCAAGGTCCTCCTTCCCAAAAGAATCCCACCAGAGTTCCCTCACTGCCTGAAACATACAAAAAATACCAATTAACAAGAAAATACTCATAAATTGCAAGAATACTGTTAGAACATTATAAGTCTTGTGTGGCAGATTTCTTACAGAAATTTGCAATTCTGAAGTACAAGAAAAACCCACATCATGGTATTAATTTGATAAAAAGACAATCTGAAGCCAAGAGAGTATTTAGACATGTCATTTTATTAAACATCATAAACTCTGCTGTGTTATAGGCACAGTGGAACCAATAAACCATTAATACGGCATCAAGCAGTAGCCAAGAGCAGAATGTGAACCAGCTTTGATCAAGAGCAGGTGTGAGCACAAAGCAGAAAGTAAATTGTTCAATCAATTAATGGGAACAGAGTTAAATACTTTTGTCTATTGGTTGATTATAAATCACTGCATCCCAGTAGGAAGGGCTATAATAATTCCGAAACAAAGCTAAGTGATTGTAAAACACTCTACAGTAAATCTTTTATCAGCCTCATCCTGGCATCTCTGTCACAAGAACCAATCTGTACTTTGTGTATTTAGCCCAAATCAGTGCCCAGAGAAGATTTCAGTGAAAGGGACATGGGAACAAACTTCCAAATGTTCACATGCCAGATCTGGATAAATAATCACAAGTTCAGTGGCGTATGTTAACTATTGAAACATGCAAAGGCAAGCCGGCATATGTGAGAATAGGCATTTGGGGTAGAACTGAGTAAGCACTACAAAGGAGCCAGGAAAAATTAAGAATCACTCAAGGAAATAGACATCCAAACAGTTTTCATTTTTTAAAGTATTACTATTGAAAGATATTTTTTCCTAGACAAAATGTGCTTCCCAGCCAGGCTCGGTGGCTCAGCCTGTAATCCCGCGCTTTGGGAGGCTGAGGTGAGTGGATTGCCTGAGCCCGAGGGTTCGAGACCTGCCTGGGCAACTTGGCGAGACCTCATCTCTACAATAAATCAAAAAATTAGCCAGGCGTGGTAGCGTGCGCCTGTAGTTCCAGCTACTTGGAAGGCTGAGGCGGAAGGATCGCCAGAGTCCAGCAGGTCGAAGCTGCGGTGGCCGGAAGCGTGCCTCTGCACTCCAGTCTGGGCGACAGAGCGAGACTCCAACTGAAAAAAAAAAAAAAAAAAAAGTGCTTCCCAAGTCTCTAAAGAAGGTTCCCTAAAAATGAAAACTTTCCCCCTCATCTCAGCTAAAATCTGAAACAAGCAACCTAGAAAGGCAGAGAATCATACTTGAAAATCTGGAAATTTTAAAATAACAAGTCAAACTGAAACCAATTTAGATCATTTGAAAAGGGGTTTCTTTTTCTGCCCTGGCCTTTGTAATTTTCACCAAGCTCTCCACTTCTGTAATTATAACTTCCATATGATTACTTAAATCCTGTCAAGAGAGCCAGCTTCCATTCAGACTTTTGGACTAATCTTCATCCCAAATAAGGGACATACAGGAGTACTTAATTGTGTCAGTAGCCCACTAGTTCAACCTTGATGTCAGTTTCCAATAACTGTATTCATGACATGCTACCCAGCTATAATGATTATGCCATTCCCTTGAACTCCTGTAAACCAGTGGTTTGATTTTGCCTCTGAACCTTAATTATCCCAACATTTGTTCTAAAATTCTACATATGCCACCAGCCTAAAGCTTGTATCTGTTTATTGTTCTGCATTACTTGACCTGCATAGATTCTCTATTCTAACATTAGTAAATCCCTCAGCCTTAGCTTTAAATTCTTATTCTTTCCTTACAAAGATATATTGAGTGCCTATTTTGGAACTGAGAATAGAGAGAAAATAACAAAGCTTCTGACCTTAAGAGTAATTGTGGATATCACATTTGAATAAAATCAGGATTCAGTCCCACTTAACCTTTGGATCTGCCTAATCTCTGAGCACTAGTCTACATCTATCTAACCTAAGAAACTAAGGCTGAGAATCTAAAAGAACACAAAATATATAAAGTTAGTAAGTTTATAGTATTCACTGACAGGCTCTCCCAAGTGATGCCCACATCAAAAACTGATTTGACCTGGTTTCCTCTTTGCCTATTTTTCCTATTTAGGTTGTAAATATAAGGGCTAAAGTTCATACTCAAGTTAATATCTGCACTAAGAAAAAAATATTTAGAAATTTTAACACTAGATGTATAAACTTAATTTCTAATCTTTTTATTTCAATTAGAATATTTTGCCTTATACGATATGTTCTTTGTCAAATGAAAGTGTAAGGTTTCCTACACAGGTATTTGAATGGTAAAAACCCATCCAGTAACCCACCAACACCTTATATTTTTTACTCCTGATTCAGAACACACAAATTTACAGTTGAACACAGAAAATATATTCCTTTATAACTGAAGGATAACATAATCCTTTTTCTTTTTCTTTTTCTCTTGCTGTGAACATTTGTCAACAAACATCCAAGGACTGCATTGTTGTAAGGGAATTCAAACTCAAATTTATCAATATACTCACCTTCTCTCATTTCTCTCTCTTTACACACTACACACAGACACATACACAAACACTTGGATAAATGTATCCTGTTTTAAGCATAAGATTAAGTTGAAAAGCAGTGAAAGTACAAGGGCAATTCCTCTGTTTCTGTACTTTTGGCAATGATGAAAAAGACACCAGAATTGCACATATCAACAGTAAGAGCAAACACTGCTAGGATCATACCAGAAAACAAACAACACTATTTAATGAGAAACAAATACTCTGCATTAGGTCATTAACAGTTACCTTTTGAGGATTATGGATTTTGCTAATTTGCAAGTTCTTTATAAACATATTACTTATTCATGAAAATGGATTTGATTTTCTTTATCTAACCATCAGCTGCCTTAGTCAGTGACCTTGGAGACGATGCATTTGGGATTGTGTTGGGTCCTATGGTAGATTTATAAAATGTTTTGTACTTCCGGGAAAAAAAATTGATTGTTGACCAGAAGACATGGGTTTGAGGTTTAATCCTGCAACTCTTTAATTATATAATATTGCTCAAGATATGTAAGTTCTCTGAAGCTTGGTACTTTCATCTATTTGAAGTTATTGACAATAGTAGTAATAACTGCTCTCAGTTTGACTAACCTTTTGTAAATTTTTTGGTACTTTTTTTTTGAGTTGGAGTCTCACTCTGTTGCCCAGACTGCAGTGCAGTGGCCACTCCCGGCCACCGCAGCCTCGACTTGCTAGGTTCCAGCGAGCTTTCCACCTCAGCCTTCCAAGTAGCTGGAACTACAGGCGTGCACTACCACACTCGGCTGATTTTTTATTTATTGTAGAGATGAGGTCTCACCAAGTTGCCCAGGCGGGTCTCGAACCCGCTGGCTCAGGCATTCCACTCACCTCGGCCTCCCAAAGCACGGGATTACAGGCTGAGCCACCGAGCCCGGCAGTACTTTTTTATTGAGGCAAAATATACATGAGTTGCCATTTTAACCACTTTAAGTGTCCGTACTGTGGCATTAAGTATATTTACACTGTTGTGCAACCATCAGCACTATCCATCTCCAGGGTATTTTATCTTCCCAAACTGAAACTCTATATCCATTGAACACTAACTCCCAATTGCCCCTTTTTCCCAGCCCCTAGAAACTGCCATTTTACTTTTTGTTTCTATAAATCTGACTACTCTAGGAACCTAAATATTTTATAATATTTATAAATGTAAATATATAAAAGATTCTAAATATTTATTATTTTGAAATTGACTTATTTCACTTAGTATAATGTCCTCAACGTCCATCCATGCTGTGGCATATGTCAAAATTTCCTTCCTTTTTAAGACTTAAAGCATATTCCATTAAATGTATATACCACATTTTGTTTTCATTGTCTGTCATGGTGATAGTTACACAACAATATAAATGTATTTAATGCCATAGAACTGAATATTTTTAAATGATTAAAATGGTAAATGTTGATGTTGACAGAGATGGATTTACTGTAAACTCATGGAACTTAAGCAGCAGGGCCCCCTCACTTGCTTAGCTCCTTCCAAGATTCCGACAGGAGCCCAAGAAATGTGTGTACAAGGTCATATGTGTTTATAAATTTGTAAAAGTATGACAAATGGCTCTTTTCAATGCGACTTTCTGTCACACTTTCTGTTATGAGGAGTAGAATCAAATGGGCTGTGAGCATTTTGTGGGATGCAGCTAAGCGAAAGTTGATGTGGGCAATCATTTGGTTTGGGTTTTATTGGGAGATATATATATATAGGGAGATATAATTATAATATATATATTATATATGATTATAATATATATGTTGTAATCATATATCTAGATAGATAGATAGATAGATAGATAGATAGATAGATAGATAGATATTGTAATCATTTAGTTTGGGTTTTATTGGGAGATTACATATATATTGTAATCATTTAAACCCAAACTAAATGATTACAACATATATATATATGTTGTTCATAAGCACTTCTCAGTAAAGTTAACTTACTGTTAGCCATTCCATAAAAAATGGCTTCTGAAATTCTATCTCTGACAATCTTGCTCACTCAAGCCACCAGGGAGGAACTAAGATGCAGAAATGGAGGCTGTATCACAATGTAATTGTGTCCTACAATACCTGGCACAAAAAAATCAGTGAGTACAAAAGGTTTTTTGTTTTTCTTTTTGACAAATATGGAGCCAGAACTCATCTGAGTAAACATTGTTTAAAGCATTACAAGTATAAAGTTACAAGCATTTCTTGTAACAGATAGAACTCAATTTCTTTCAAAGTCTAGGCAAAATAGAAATATACTCAAAATGTAACATCTAAAATTATAAGTACACAATACATTTTTACCATACATTGTTTTTGCATGGCAATCATGCAAAATAGAATTTACCTGAATTTCTATTATTGCAAAACACAAAACTACAAGAACACTAGAAACAGCCAAAAGTAGTTTTGTAATAGCTCATACATGGAAGAAGTCTGATAGGGTTTTTTTTTTACATTTTGTATTTACTACTAAAATTTTTATGCAACATAACCAAATAATAAATTGTGAACACCCTCCCAAAAAAACTTGTCTAAATCCTTATTCTTAAGAAACAGATATGTTTCAACTATGGTAGATTAAAAAAAATTACTACTGGTAAAGACAATAGTTATTATTATTGTGATTAAGTGTGTTGTGATATATTTCCAAATTCGAAACAAATATTAGCTTTAAAATCTATTTTTTATTTGTTTTCTGACAAATGACTCCTTGAATTTTATAAGCTTCAAGTGCATTATAGACAGCTACACAAAGTCCATATTGCTACCTATCAGAGATACTCAAGATAGCATCAGGAATTTGCTTATAATCTCATCTCCACCAAATATTTTAAACTTCTTAGACAAAGAAATATTTGAAACTCTTCTTAGATAGGCAAGATGATGACGGAACCATGGGAATGTGAAAATCTCTGCAAGGGCAAGCGTCCATAAAGACAGTCTGCATGAGTGGGTGAGTGCCGCTGGATGAGTGGAAGTCCATCTGACAGGAGACTCGGGATCAACCACCCCAGCTCCCCTCTGGAGGTGGCTGCAACCCACCATGGCCCTGAGATCAGGGTCCCCAGCATGCAGGGTCATCAGTCATTCTCAGGGCTCTCTTGGGAGGAGGCAATAGAGGTAAGCTGCTTCTCAACACCCTGGACCTAGCTCACACCTCCACCCATGGCAGCGGGCTGGGCTGGGAACCGTTAAGTGGGAACCGTGAAATGGGCACGGCAAGGAAATCTGCAACTGAGCTCCACCACCAATAAGGAGACACCAACCACTACTATTTTCTCTGTTCCAGGACTGGCACAGGCCTGCGTTGGCCGCTGGGCTCTGTTCAGCCTCCAGCCTGAAACCCAGAGGCAATTTCCACACCCCTCTGGGATCGACTGTGGCTAATCCAGAGAGGAAACTTCAAGAGCAGACACAGAGAGATAGACGCCCCACCCCCATGCTGGACCAGGCACAAACATCTGCTCTGAGTGGGGGGGCTTGGCCACAACAGCAGCAGAAGAAGAGTTGGGTGAGTCTGGATCTGATTAGCCCTCCTCCTACAGTAGTCCGTGGGGCGTCTGACCCATACCAGCAGCAATCCGATTGGTCTGTACAGAGAGCAGAAGGAAGAGGCTGGAGACTAAATAAAGCCTGCTTCCTACAGCACAGCAGACATAAGCCATGGTGGTGCTTGGAAAAGGAACCTGAAGTTCCAGAAACGGCCACAGGGGGAGCTCGTTTTTTCTTCTGTTTTTGTTTGTTTTAGTACTTTTTGGGTGTGTGTGTGTGTGTGTGTGTGTGCGTGTGTGTGTGTGTGTGTTTTAGTTTTTTTGTTTTAGCATGTGCATCAAGTGTTTTTGTGGGGTTTTTTAAATTTGTTAGTTTCTTTATTTGTTAGTTGGTTTGCCTGTTTTCCTTCTCCTTCTCTATTCAAATTCCTTTCTTCTCCCTCCTTTCTCTTTCCATGATTTTCTTTTTTTTTTCATTTTGCTTTTAGGGGGCATACATACACCCCCACAGATTGTAAGGTGGTGAGAAGTGGATTCCAGGAGGCTCACACACCTGTCAGTGGATACTAGGATCTGCAGACAGCTTCTGAGCCACTGCTTTCCCCATCACACTTTAATAAAATCTCAAAACTGCAAAAAGCACAGTCCCCTCATCCCCATCCCAGCTTCAAAATTGAACAAATCCAGAGGATCTACATAAGAGAAAACAGAGGATTGAGCAAACAGAAGTGAAAGCTAACCCTCCTATCACTGAGTAATAGAATTAAAAAGGAGGGGAAGGGAGAGGAAAACCATCACAAATGAAGAAGAACCAAAAGAAGAACACAGGTTCCATATAGACCCCTGGGAAGGCAGTAGCTGAGAATATACACATCAGAACTCAAACAATGAAGAGTTCCCAGAACGACGGGTCTCAAACCACAAACCCAGATATCAAGATATTAAATAGAGAGAATGAATAGAAATGAGGAAAGACAAGAGGAAAGAATAAAGGAATTGATAACTGAGATGATGGCAATAAAGAATGCAGTAAATTAAATAAATAATGAACTGACAAGCATGGAAAGCAGAATTAACCAAGCAGAAGAAAGAATCTCAGAGCTTGAAGGCCAAAAATGGAACTAACCCAAACTATTAAAAACATAGAAAAGAAGCTTTAAAAGACAGAACAAAGCCTCCAAGATATGTGCAATTATATTAAGAAACTGAATCTATGATTAATTGGCATTCCTGAGGAAGATAAAGACACAGACAAGACCACCCTGGATCAAAATTCTATGAAATTATCCAAGAAATTATCATCTCATCAGAGATGTGACCATTCAAAAGCAATCGATTCAGAGAATGCCTGAAAGACATCAAATAAGAAGATCAACTTATAGATACCTAGTAATTTGCTTACACAAAGTAGGTATAAAATAAAAAAATCCTAAAGGCAGAGAGAAAGAAAGGTCAGACTACCTCCCCGGGAACACCATTTCGAATAGCAGCAGACTTAGTTACAGAAACACTACAGTCTAGAAGAGACTGGAGTCCAATCTTCAAAGTTTTCAATAGTAAACAATTTCAACCATAATATTGTACCTAGGTAAGCTAAGCTTCATCAGCAATGGAGAATTCAAATCCGTCTCAAACATTCAATCCCCAAGAGTTTTCACCACCTCCAGACCAACTCTACAAGAAACATTTAAGAAAGTATTAAACACAGAAGAAAGAAAAAAAATGACCACACTCTTCCCAAGAATGCAAGAAAAAGATTGAAAACGCATACATATATGAACCCCCAAATCAAAAGAAAATCAACAAACAAATAAACAACAACAAAACCTATAAAAACCTCATGATAGGGATAAGCTCTCACATCTCAATAATTAGCCTGAATGTGAATGGACTAAATGCAGCACTGCAAAGACACAGAATAGTAAACTGGATTAAAAAAAAACAATAAACAACAACATGCTGTCTCCAGGAGACTCATCTCACCAGAATGACATTCACAGACCAAAAAAAGAGGATGGAAAAAAAATTTTCAGGTGAATGAAACACAAAAGAAAGCAAGAGTTGCAATCTTAATATCAGACAAAATATCCTTTATGCTATCTAAAATTTAAAAAGATATGGAAGATCACTACATAATGATAAAAGGTTCAATCCATCAGTAAGACATATTCATCCTAAACATATATACACCCAACAAAGGTGCACCAACCTTTATAAAGCAGCTTTTAGTTAAACTATTAGAAGATATGGGCCCTAAAACTATCATAGCTGGGGGTGTAAATACCCCGCTAACAACCCTAGATAGATCACTGAGACAAAAAAAATCAGCAAGGAGATCGAGAACCTCAACTTGATGCTTGACCAAATGATCAAGCATAATAGATACCTATAGAACACTCCACCCAACAACAACAGAATATATATTCTACTGATAAACACATGGAATATACTCCAAGATTAACCACATCCTCAGCCATAAACCAAGCATAAACAAATTTCAAATGGTAATTTGATTGGTACAGTATTTTTAATTAATAAAATTGGAAGAGTGAACAAAAAGGATAGAGCTATGACCATATTGGTAGAAAGTTTTAGAGATATGTAATGTTATCATCACTTTCACTTCTGGTAAGATAGAATAAAAGTAATTTTCCTATTCTTCCCACTAGGTACAATTTTAAAACTCTAGACATACATTATATATAAAACAAACACAAGAAGGCTCCAAAAGATGGAGAGAAGGCAGACTAGATGAAGATGGCAAGACTCAAGGAACAACATGGTGGTGAATTCTCTGGGTTTTCTGTTTGTGTCTTCTATTACAAATCCATAGCTGAAAAGCCAACAACCCAGAAACATCATATATGAAGACTGGAAAACTCCAACAAAACTTGTTTGCTCTAGCCACAGGATTAGGAAGGGGTAAAATAAAAAGAAATGCTTTATTACTGTAAACTCTTTGTTCCAACCAAACATCATAAAAATAAATACAGACAAAACTCCAATCCAACCCCCACTCCTACTTCAGCAAAAACCAAGGGGAGGCACAAAATTAAACTCTAATGACACTCTTGCAAGATGTCCTAGAAAACCTCCCAGCATAGTGTCAAAGAAAGTTAAGCAGGAGTTAGAGATTTCATTACTATTGGACAATAACAAGGCTTTCCTTTCCCTCTACCATCATTGATGAATGCATGGGCTGACTGGACTTCCACCCAGATCAGAAGTTAAGGATATGGCTCTTCTCTTCCTGACTGAGGTAGTGTCAGAGAAGGCAGAGCAGAATAAACTCTATCTCCACCACTCATTATTATTGAGACCATCCCTCTGTGGTTTTGGTGAAGGCCATGTGGAAAGCAGTAACAAGGCACTTCCCTCTGCATGGGTGGTATTAGTAGAGGCCTGAGAGAAGTTACAACGCCTTCACCCAACCAACAGCAATGAGGATATCTTCTCCCCATTGGCTTCAGTGGAGGTCAGTATGGAAACTGTGATACAGATTTTTTAGGTCAGCCTGGGTTTCGAGAGTATCAGTTCAATGGGTGGGCCAGCTGAGCCCCAGAGAGGGTCAGCTCAGGGGGCTGGTAAGCTTGGCTCCGGAAGCGTCAGCTCTAATGGGCTGGCAAGTCAAGCCCTGAGAGTGTTGTTGATTTGGTGAGCTGGCAAGCCTAGCCCTGGAGTTTTGACTCTAATGGGCTGGCAAACCAAGCCCTGAGAGCATTACAGCTCCCCAGAAGTGTCTCAGCCTCAGACTCTTGCTCTCTTCCAGCAGCTCTCCCAGTTCAGCTGGCTCCATTGGCTGGCAAGCCAGCTGCCAGCGTGCACAGCTCTTCAGCTAATGACCTTCTGCAGCTCTTCAGGTTGAGGTTCTTGTCTCACACCTAGGAAGAATGAGGGACACGGACAGCCAGAAAGTGAGAAAGCAAGATTTATTAAGAGGACAGAAAAGCTCCCACAGTGGGAGGGGACCTGAAAAGGTTGACAGTCTGGGGGCCAAAACCTGGTGCTCATATAACCCTAAGACTGAGACAATTGGTTGGTACTTGACAGAGAGCTGATTGGTCATTTTTCTATCCCAGCAGTGAGTATTTAAGCTCTAGCTTGGGAGCTCGCAGGTGTCTTGTTAACCAATACAGTGTATCAACCTGAGGGGCCTGTTGGAGGTCTGCTACATTGCTACCAGAGGACCCACCTGTCTGTCTGCCTAGCCTTTCTCTAGCTATCTCCTGTCTCAACTGGACATCTACTTCTTGACAATAACAATGCAGCAATCCCAGACTTTCACTGTTGGACAAATATATGTATATTTAGTCAGCTAAAACACAAGACTTAAATATGATTCAGAATCTCACAGCATAATACTCCATATATTCAGGTTCCAATTTGAAAAATCACTTATACTAAGAACTAGGAAAATCTCAATTTACAAAAAAAAGACAATAAATAGAAGTCACCACATAGAAGACAGAGATGTTAGAAGTATCAGAGATTTAAAGGAGTCACCATAAAAATACCAGAGGTACCAAAAAATGTTTACATATTTTAAGCGATGTTATCTATTACTTTCAAAGTTGAATTGAATTACAGCAGCAATGCATAGTGTGATATTCACTCAAAAGATGGCATTAATCAAATGAACACTTGCATCACTGTGTGACAAGCAGCACAGTCAAAGAAAATAGCTAGAAGTATGGTTGTCATTCAAGGAGTACAAGACTATTTTAAAGTGGTATTTGAGCCAGGCTCAGTGGCTCAGCCTGTATTCCCACGCCTTGGGAGGCTGAGGTGAGTGAATTGCCTGAGCCCGCAGGTTCGAGATCCGCCTGGGCAACTTGGTGAGACCTCATTTCTACAATAAATCAAAAAATT